>NC_137828.1:37834306-38004306 GCF_963921795.1 Nannobrachium achirus
TTGATCAACATAAGGGTTTAGGTTTTAATTCAGATTAAAATGTTTTCAATACCTTATTGTCAATATCTATCATGAACAAAAAGGCACACTTGGTCGGACACCAATAACTCAGGAAACAGGAACAATTGTGTAAGGTGTCCAGTGTAGTCTGGGCTGACAGTCAATACTTTTGTACTTTTACTGACGTAGCCTATTATGTTGAATTGAGGACTTTTGAGTGGTGTGGGGGTGGGGGGGGGCTGTAGGCAAATTTGCGAGGTTGTTGTATCTAGACTGATTGATTGATTGAAGAGTTTAGCACTGTTTGCAATAGAAGACGCAGTTACAATACACAACATTGGCACACACACACAGTCCCATTTCGCGAGCCACCCGTGGGTCGAGACCCACACAGTACTTGGGAAACAATGCTTAAAACATCATACTCACGCAGCTTTATAGACGCTGTCTGTATCTGTGCTCTCTCTATCTCCGAGGCATGAACGCACACTCACTCATTCACTCACTCACACACGCGACGCAAGCGGAAAGCGGTTGTCCGTGGTGTAACCTACTTATTATAACTCTATGGGTGTAACATGTTGAAAATTTAAAAATATCCGTGCCGTGTGGCAAGCGACGTCGCAAATGCATCATCCCAATGAGCAAACCTCCTTTGTTACAGAGGTTGAGTAGGTATCGGCGTTATGTCGCTGTACTGTCTGGTAATATAGGTGAAGTGAATGAATAGGCTATCAGCCTCTCACCAAATCTGTCATGTGTGCGCACTATAGCCCATGCAGGCTACAGCAAGAGTGGACACTGTCTATTGACAAACTATTGGTCCCGTTTGAGCTACTCTGTTCTGTTGTGCTGGTCTCACTCTGCTCATTGATACTTTTACTTCAGTCTAAAATGTCCACCACTGATTTCACACGTTACGTGTTCACTTTCAACATCAAGGCAAATGAAATGGCAGCTTTTAATCTATGCATAAGGATAACACTTGTCGAGTTACGTTCTAGACTCGCATAGAAACACGACACATATTCGGTAACACTTCCCAACTTCAGGTCTCAAGTAAAAGTACAAAAGTATCGCTACCAACGTACCATGCTTGTTATTAACGGACTACACAAACACACGTGTGTCTCGTCAAACATCGCTGTTTTTAGGTGATTCACACATCCAGCATAGAGGTTAATGTTGTACTTGGATCCATTCCACGCGCAATGTAAGTAGTGGGAGAGGGGTAGCCTATATTCCAGCTCACTGTCTCCCTCCCTCCCTCTCCCTCTCCCTCTCTCTCGGAGGAAGGGGGGGAGGGGGGCAGTCTCGCTGCGTCGCTGCTTGAGGCTTGAAGCAAACTGTAACCTGATACTTTCGTGACGAAAATTGCGTAGGAGAACTTCCGGGAAAGATATGCTCAGTAAACTTACACATTACTTTTGTACAAAGTGTATATCGTGCAAATACCATAGCTTCAGGAGAAGCAGCTAAGAACATTCGGGTAAAAATGCGCGATTTTTGTGCAAAAGGTGGAGTCTTTAGAAGCAGTGTAAATGTGATTCTATCGCGGAATAATCGAAAAATAATCGCTCTGAATTAGTAGTAGGGATTAACCACTTAACCTTGTGCTATACTTTGTTGTACAATGGTGGCCTACAAAATGGTAAAAAAACAGCCGATCTACAAGTTTACATGTCTTGATCCGATGCGTTGTGAGCTTGTACATCCGCTATATATTTTTTATAATCATTCATCGTTAATCGTAATCAAGGCAAGAGTTTGAAATAATCGTCATATTGATTTGAAGTCATATCACCCCGGCCTGTGAGATGCGACTACTGGGCAGGTGGAAGGTGGGGTTGAAGCATAGACTTAGACTGTAAAAAATATGGACGATGGGAAGCCATTGGTTTCTATGCTGCGAAAATGACGCTTTTTTGGCCCTTGTACGGGTGCCGCCATCATTGTAGAAATCAACGTTCATTGGTAGAAATGGTACCATTTCGAATGCTATTGGCTGCCAACGGTTACGTGCAACCGCAGGGATACTTGGGAGAATGTGATGTTGAGCTTGCCGAAAATAAAGCACACGAAGAAGAATCATCACAAGCCTATGCGATTGGTCTTTGATGATGTCTGTCAAACACACCAGTGTGAGGAGTGTGTTTATGATGACGTTGCTACGATAACCCTACTCTGATTCATTGGAACAACATCCAATGAGCAACGACGACGTCTACGTCACAACTTGCTTCCTGAAATACAGTCAACTGAATCATTTCCAGACTGTGATGCGGAGAGAAAAAACAAATCGTGGAACGGAGCGAACAGGCTGGCACCCAGGCTACATATTTTCACAAAACTCTTATCATGGTGATTGAAACAAGGCTTTAAACTAGTGACAGGAACCATAAAGTATTTATGACAATGTTTATTAAGGTAAGAAAATCTAATGTAAAAGTTCGGGGGAAATGAATGGAATCCTATGGAGAACATGTTGCTTCTGCTACCAGAACGCAGCACAACTAGCGGCCAATCATAGGAACTTTCAGTTCAGTGTTTGCTTCATTTTAAATCCGGACAACTGGCCCCCTGGGTTGAAGAAGGGAGCGCAGGCTTAGCAGAACAGCCCAAGGCCTGTCCCCGGGACGGGATGGGCATGATGAGCTCTGGAGCGAGACTTTGCTCAGGTTTCATCACCATCTCACACATTTCCCCCGCCGGGCCGAAGGCGGCCGACACAATGGTGGCTCTATAATGACCAGTTCTAATGTGCAGCACCTCTACTATCTGCACCATGCGGAGAAAGAGATAATGTGTGTGTGTGTGTGTGTGTGTGTGTGTGTGTGTGTGTGTGTGTGTGTGTGTGTGTGTGTGTGTGTGAGAGTGTGAGAGAGAGGGAGAGAATGGTGTGGTATGGATGCATGTATTCTGTTTGCCTCTGTGTACCATTAATTCTTTTCAGTAAAGCTCAGCCTGAGGGGCACAAGCCAGAGACCAGCTTTCTACAGCAACATTTTTATCAGCGCTTTATCTAACATTGCTCGGTGGGAGTGTGTGTGTGTGTGTGTGTGTGTGTGGGGGGGGGGGGGGGGGGGGGGGGTTTGAGGCTTCAGAGAAAATGTTCCATTTTGTCCATTGATGTGTCACTAAGTGATGGATGCCTCTGGAGTGAGCAGGGCGTGCGGCTCTGCGGTGGCTCAGTTTACCTGCGGAGAAAAATGTGAAAAGCGCCAAAGTCTTTTTAGCACAGTTTTTCCACAGGCAGAGTGCAGAAGATGCCATCTGAGGTTGCTGAGGGGTAAATATAGCTCAGGGAGAGCATTAAGGACCCCTGTCTGGGTCCACGTACGCGTCTCTGAGTCACAGGTTTGCAGCCCCCGCCGTGCCACAGAAGGCAGGGAAGGCTAAGACTGTCACTGGAGCCAAAAGCAGCTCGGAGAAGGACGTGTCAAGGGCAAGTAGCAACAGGGCCTGGTGTATAGGATTTTTCCATCCGTACAATCGGCTCCGCGTGTCCAGAGATGTATGATTCGTGTCTTATCTAGAATGTTTCGGCTATGGCTGTGGCCAGGTTGGTAGTACCCTTACCACCTCCCCCCCTCTGTTAAACATGCTGTGCCCTGTCTCTTAAGTGGAGCCACGGACCGTGACTTAACCACAATCAGTGCAAATGTCAGCTAGCATCATTTCTCACTCACTAAACGCTCCACTTGTTCCACACGGTCTGATTTCAGTACACCCAAGTACAGAGATAAGATAAATAAAAAAGTATTTGTTGTTATCTCAGCTGCACTACATAAATCTAACAAATGCACTTAACATACAATCATCAATTATTTTTGAACAGATGCAAAAGCATTTGATTTATTACACGACTGGCATTCTCTGCTGCTTTGATTACAACGGAGGCCTCGCTGATCTGCATGCAAACTGTATTAGAACACTTGAATGCAGGCCTGGATTAGTGAGGCTGACTGTCTGGTGAATAAATGATATTTATAATCATAGCCCTTGGAGTCTGTTAACGTGCCTAAAGAAACTGAGTGATGGAGGGGTAATGCCTAATTTATGCTCTGTCTAAAAGCTTTATGCTCCATCAAGTTCACAATTTGCATCGCATCCACAACGCGTTGTGAGCTTGTACTTTCGGCAAGAGACACCATCGTGCAACTAAGCAATAATCTTAAAAGGGCATTTTCACTTTAAAACACATGTGGCTTGGGTTGTTTTCATTTCTATTCTGTCTTGTGTGAACGTCAGTTTTTAAGTTGCTTGATTAAACATTAAGATTTTTGATATTTATGTGATCAGACATGCCCCCCACATATATACAGTAATCCCATTCAACTTTAACATATGAAATAACTCATCATTCATTAACAGGACAATTATCAGTCTCCAGAACCACAGACGTGTGTTGTCAATGAGTCTGACATGGTGTTTGATGTTGAATGGGCTTACTGTTTCTAGGATCAATGAATATCAAATATCTACAATACTTATGGAATGAAGCTGCTTAGCAACTGTCTGGGGTACACACAAAAAGCAGAGTAGATGTGAAAATGACCCTGAGGGTGTTATTGAAAGCCTGGAAAGCATCTGTGTCATTTTCGATTTTAGCTATATATATATATATATATATATATATATATACATACATACATACAGTAGGATCATATGTTTTTCCAGAAACTCTCAGGATTCTCAAATAATATCGAAAAGCTTCTCTTCTGGGGGTCCCTGGCACAAAACATTTTCAGATGGGGGGGGGGGGGGGGGGGGGGGGGTCTGTGGCCATATATATATATATCAATTTTGGGGGGGGGGGGGGGGGGGGGGGAAATATATATATATATATATATACACACACACACACACACGAAACTACTGATTTAGAAAGCATTTTTATAGAATCAACCTCAGGTTTTAATGGGCAAGGATGGTGGTGATGGGGACTAGGGAGACTCCAATCATCTGCCCATGGGAGATGACCCCGAAGCCAAAGGCAGACGATAACGTGTGTTTAAATTGCAACACGGGTGGGTAATGGGATGGTGGAAGATGCTGCTTACCTACTGCTGGACACAGACGCTGCTGATACTGCTGTTGACCTCTTTCCCAGACAAGACTAGGGCTGTCACGAAAATGCAATCCTTTTACCATTGTTGTGTGTTTGATGTGTATACTAAAGAAGCTGCTGCTCAGATTATTGTACCACTTTTTTCTCTACATGCTTCAAGTGAAAATCAATAAACAAATTTTTTAAAAAAAGGAAAAAAAGACTAGGGCTGTCACAATTATGACATTTTACATTGCGATTCATTGTCACTCAAATAACTGCGATTAACAATTTAATTGTGTTTTTGTCGTTGACAATTACTTTTCTGTTTGGCTTTTAGGCTTTGAAATTGCACATGGCAGATATGACACAAACTGGAAAGAAATTACAGACTTATTTGACAACTTTATACTTAAAAAATAACATTTATTGCGTAAATAGCCATGTGTCGCATCGCAACGCGTTGTGAGCTTATAGATCTGCTATTTCCACTATTTTCGAAAATGCTTGAAAATATAGGCTATTCAAATCTTTCTAAATGGAAATGATTATGACGATTATGACAAAATAAATAATTGCAATTATGTAAAATAATTGTGATTATGTAATAATTGTGACATGCCTAGGGGGAGTTACTATAGTTGTCCCAGGGAGTCTTACTGGTATAGAGCATCGCAGTGAGGTGTCGGAAGCAAGCTCGCCATTCATTCTTACCATAAGGTTTTTCATTACCCGCCACAAAGTCGTAGCAATTGTATGTACACTTGTACACAATGTACACTTACCACTAGGCTGGTGGTTGTAAAATGGTTCTATATGCTCCTGTAGAACCCCCGAGTATGTATGCAATCACTCTAGTTTTAGTAAAAACATGTTTTAATCAAGATCGCACGGAGAAGAACTGCATTTCCCATACTGCTAAACATGTACATCCGGTGAAACCGACGTCTGTGATTGGTCTAGCTTCTTCTTCTTTTACATATCTTGCGGTTACCGCGGAAGTAGCTACTGCCCCCTGTCTTCCCGGCGGATTATTGCACTTCAGCAGAACTCCGTGAGCGATTGTCTTTCTTTTACAAATATGATGCACTATGCTAAGGATGACGATAAGAGCGTCCACAGAGATGACAATCACTAGATTTCAGGCCATATGCTGGCCTGGATAACTAAACTGAGCGTGATTTAAGGGCTATATTTCAGGAAACAAGAATGTCATTCGCAATGCATTCTGGGAGTGTAGTTTCCGCAATTTTAAAAATAATGATGTACACAGTCTTGTACCCTGCCCTTTTTTTCAGCTTTCTAATTAATCTTTGCATTCAAAAAAATGTGAATATTGTCATGATTCCTCTCCAGCCGAGGTGGCTTTGTCCAAGGCTTAAAAACGTTGAAATAAATATTTTTATGAAATGTCTATGGAAGAAATGAATGCGGAAAACGCTTCCACCAGAGTGAGGACAGGGTGGGGCTTCAACTGCGATGCTCTATACTAGGAGAGTATATGGAGGACATCTCAGGAAGGGGTCATGTGTGATTAGAGCTCCCGCAGACTTGGTCTCGGTCCATGCTGGGTTCACTGCTACCAAGATGATTAAAGCCTTTATGACCTCTCACTTTAAGCATGCTCCCCCCTCCTATCAGTGGTATCAGGTAACTAAGTACATTTAGTCAAGTATACATAAGTAAAATTTTGATTTATTCGTACTTTGAGTATTTCCAATTTCCAATACTTTTACTTCTACTCCACTACATCTCGAATCCAAATATTGTACTTTTACTCCACTATATTTATTTCAAAACTTTAGTTACTAGTTGCTCTGCAGATATAAATGATAATATAATTAACACTTTAGCCCTATTTTATACCTTGGCTATTTGAAAATAGATGATCTACAAGCTCACAATGCGTTGACGCGTTGTGAGCATTAAATATTCAAAATGCAATTCATATCACCTACCATGCATAGCCTTTTTTTGTGCGCTGCATTTGTGCTTGTAGGTAATATAGGATTCTGTATTAGATAGAGGTCTTCGACTCTTCGTAGAGGATTTTACTGGCTTCTTCTCTGTGGGCAAAATGATACATAAAGGCAATAGGTTTGCTAGATTTCGGAGTGGGTTGCCAAAGACCTGCAAGCATGACCCAAACGATCTTGGCCTTTGGTGTGCATAACTGCAGATTGTTTTCACAATGCTGCAGTTTCCCCTCACCTCCTCTCGGGTCACCACAATGGAATTCCATCCCCGTCCACCAGCGGACCTTCTCCGTCAACCATAGTGTGTTGACCCCCGCTGACCTCTCCCACAGTGCTGCTTCCTCTCTGGTCCACAGAAAGCCTTGTGGAAAATTAATACCATTTTCATACTTCATGCCCTGCTTACACGACCATGTCCATGGCAGAGGTTTCTTCCCTGTGTGTGTGTGTGTGTGTGTGTGTGTGTGTGTGTGTGTGTGTGTGTGTGTGTGTGTGTGTGTGTGTGTGTGCGCGCGACTGCGCGTGCATACAAGCGCAGGTGTGTTTTCTTGTTGGGGCAGAAAATATCAACCTGAAATAGGCCAAGATTAGCTTAATTTCAAATTCAACAAAATTGGCTATGGATGACATTTTGTTCCTGGATACTGCATTTTGGAACTTGTCCAGCATCTAATCTAGCCTCGTACCCGCCCCTCTTCCAGAAACCATTTCATTTCTCCTGGAGAACGGAAGTTGGTTGTTTACTAGGCTACATCTAATCTGCATTATGCCAGCATTGATCAAATGAGTTATGTGACAATTCCAGACAATGAACTACTTGACATAGATTATTTTTATACATTTTTTATGTAATGTCTTGCTAAAGTGTACCATGGCTTTAAAGCTGCAGCAATATGCACCATCTAAATGAGGCATAATAGCAGTGAGAGTGACATAACCATGTTGGAGCGATGTAAGCACTTTGACAGGAACATTGCTTCTGGCAGCTCCTGCGTTGCATTAGTGATGATTTTCCAGGAGGCGCTCAGACAAGGCGCTTCAGAACGCTCTCCTGAGCCCCAGCCAAAGCCGGAAAAGCCCCTTGAACAGCGGGCCCATGAGCGCAGCACAGACACCGCAGACGTTATTCATATCCCATCCACGACACGGGCCAAACCTAGCACCCCCTACCAATAAAAATATAGGTCATTCCAAACCTAAAAATGGCTGCTACTCCCCGGGGCTTGCTAGAGCATGAAATAGACTTTACATCATGTTAGCTAAGCAACAGCAACTGGGGAAAGTTTTCCTTTTGGTGTCTCTTATTTTTCATGCCCTCTGTTGCTTTAATCTAATAAGTGCTTCTCTCACTCTTTCCGTGCCGCCGGTGTCCTTTTGTGACCTGAATAAGATATCTGCTCTTTGCCAGGTGTGGGATATGACAGGCGAGGCTAGACTTGTGTAGAGATTTAGATAACGCGCCTGCCGTACACTTTTACAATGCTTCCCACCTCTGCTTTTTCAGACTTTTCCCTCTCCTGATAAGCAGGACTTCGGGGGGTGGATTTCAAAGCGCAAAAAAACGGGCCCAGCTGATATGGCACAGGCAATCACATGACAGACAGCACAATTACTTCCTACCCGTTTGTAAAACTACCTATTCCCTCAGCCTCTGACAGAAACATTACGGCAATATCCACTCTTCCTCCGGGTAGCGACTCTACCGCTCAGCAAAAACACAATATTCACCAAAATAAAAAAAAAGAAGACGCTCTCGCCTCCATGGTCGTCGCGACAACTTAGAACGCAATTTGTTTAAGCAAATTCACTCAAACCAAATGGTTAATGCAGTAAGGGAAATGGTAATCTCCGCTTTCTGTACTTTCGTGTTTACACATTTCCAGATGCTCATCCTCAATACAGCCATATTGCTGCCTCGTATACGTTTTGCGTTTCTGTGTGTTTACAGAATATAGACATTTTCTCTCTTTCCTCAATCCCATGGCCCCTGTATAAAAGCCCCGGTGGCCGTCCTTGAAATGGCTCTCACGTTTATTCAAACTAATGGGTGCGGCTTTGAGGGCCTCTGGTGCCCCATTCGTTTTGCTGTGGTCTTCCCTACCAGGGCCATTCATCAGCCAGCACTGTGTGTTGTAGGGACAGGGCAGAGGGCTAAACAGCACTCTTCTTGCCACAATGAATGTGACATCAGCTCCCCACACAAACCAGCGGGCGTGTCAAAGAGGGACACAATTACAGAGGAGAAGGAGAGTGTGAGAGGTAGAGACATAATCATGAGAGGGAAAGAAAGAGGGAGACAGAGACACAGTGTCTAATTTTGGTGCTGGGCTGGAGCCGTTCTTTGTTCCACCCCGGGCTTTCATGTTGTTTGCGTGAGCTGGCTCAAGACAGGCAATGGAGAGTGTACACCAGGGACGTGCTGGGCCCCTGATTCAGCCCGGGAAAAAGAGTTGGAGAGGCCCTCATTGCGCGCTATAGAGAGAGAGATCTCTCTCTATAGCGCTGCTGTTACACAAAGATTTGCTATTTCAGATCATGACAAGTGACAAGCCAGTGGGCCAATTACATGAGTTATGTTTCGTCGTTGTCGGGTGGAAACCTTGTATGTCCAAAACCGTTTGTTTTGTATTTATCATTTAAAAAATGATTTAAACTAGTGAAAACAGCCGATCTACAAGCACACAACGCCTCGCGGTGCGAGGCGTTGTGTGCTTGTAGATCTGCTGTTTTCACTACTTTTGTGCAACGGCCTTGTCTGATGAAGCAGGGCTTTGCTTTGCAAAAAATGTACAAATTTGAAACTTGGATATACGAGGTTTCTGCCCAACAGTGACGATTTACTTTGTTGGCCGCCCAGCCCCCAAAATGGAACGAAGGGCCGACATTTTATTTGTATTTATTTCCTAATGGCCGGCCTGGACCGGCCGGGAATGAACCGGCCGTTCGGGAGTTGTCCCGCTTTTCCCAATGGCCAGCACGTCCCTGGTGTACACACTTGCTCCAAAGCTACAGATAAAACATTCCCCCTTCTCAAATAATGAGCAGGAAGGAAAGGCAGAGAACGTGAGGAGGAAAGCAATTTTCTGTGGTAAAGAGCCCTTTTTGTGTAGTGTATGTATATGTGTGTGTATGTGTGTGTGCTAGTATAAGATTATTTCTTAGTTCTTTTGTCTGCCCGTTTGCTGTTGTCTTTGATATCTAAATGAAGTGTCCTTGTAATAAATCTCTCGTAAAATGCTGCACACGTGATCACACCAACAAGCTTGTGTTTTCGGAATGTAGATGAAGAGGAATCACATCCCAGTTGAAAAAGAAGAACAAAACAAAAAAGCAACAGAGGCTAAGAGTCTTGTTTGTTTTTGTTGGGATGGGACTAACATCTTACAAAGATCAAAACTAGGACAGATGCATGAGGAAAACAAATAATATAATATGCAACTGGCAATGGCAAACACATCCAGCTGAGTGACAGACAATCAAATCAAGTGTGAGATGCAATATGAGGCCCCAGCCGAGACACCTGCATTACAAACACGTGAGAGTAATGAAGAGATCCATTCCAGGCTCCCTGAAATATATCATCCGTATATGGCCATTATATTGGAATAAAAATGTATGGGACAACTGGATATCCTCGAGTCCTTACCACTGCGCGTGCCGAGTTTGAAGTCAGTCAGTCAAGACTAGGGATGGGTAACGAATTTAGGAATTTCAGGAAATGGCAGTTCCTGGCTACCACAAAAAATATTTAATTTTGGTACTGCATATCGGTTCCTAGACACATTATATAGCCCTTATATAAATAAATATAAGGGCTACATGATTACATTACATATACTGTATATCTTCAAAGATAGATAGATTTGACTATCTGTCAGGACACACACACACACACACACACACACACACACACACACACACACACACACACACACACACACACACACACACACACACACACACACACACACACACACACACACACACACACACACACACACACACACACACACACACACACACACACACACACACACACACAGCGTGTAGATGCGAGCGTCGCGAGCAACAGCCACGCAGGCATGGACCGTGGAAAGCGCTCTTCATTAAAGCAGAGGACCCAATGAAATGACATGGGTAAAGTTTGACTGCCCTGAAAAAAACAGTGATTTTCACAGATCTGCATTCCAGGTTCTAAATGGGTTAAGAAAGGATATACACAACAACGTGAGAGTGAAGAAGAAACCAGACTCAAGAAAAAAAAGACATGTCAATGCACACCATGTAAGTATATATATAGAGATCTTCATTTATTTTTAATATTTAAACCCACTAAAAGTTGTAAGTACAACTTTTGAATGAAAGGCACAGGAAAAATCAGACAATGCTGATATAATACTCAAATGAGAAATTACAGTACAAAAGCGGACAGTTAATTACGCACATACAAATCCCTCCAACTATTGAGTCCTCCAGACTAGGGAAACAGAAATATACAGTACCTGATACAACAAAGGTAGATATGAAACCAGAAATCATAAATTGTTAGCCAAACTATTCTTTATTGCTTTTCCAAACTTGACAGGGCTCATATTGACGCCACAGTACTTGCAAAAGGGGGTGTCACGGCAACTGCTCATTTTATTTTTTTCTTCAGCTTCCTCATGGATGGAGTGGCTGCTCCTATTTATCCATTTGTCTTACCTATTGTCTGCATCGCATAACACTCCATTGAGCATTCATCATACATTTTACAACGCCACGGCGGCTGTCATACTAAACAGACGGGACAAGAGAGGGGATTTGTGTGCTGCTTTGAGTAAGATCTCTTACTAATCCACCACCAAATGAACCTGTCTGATTATGCTTTTATTTATTGGACCACTGAGTGTAAAATCAAACGTGCTAATTTGATGAAAATGTAACAAAACAAACAGAGCTTGACACAATGAATGCCAGAGATGTTATTTTTTTTCCTCCCTTTTTTTTTTTTTTACATTGAACCAATTCCGAGCTGCCAGATTCAAAAATACACAAGTCAGTATCTGGGAGTAGATAAAACAGGCTAAACCCCTGCACATCAATGATACCGTATATCCTAGCTCCCTTTTCCAAATAGGCACGTGCTACGACTAACTACAGAACCTGGGGGAGACGTTTGACCATGGAGATTCATGTGCTTCACTGTGACACAGCCAGTTAATTCGAGAGCCTGGCACTGCTGTACATGCTACTGCTATGCACAATGTGATCTTGTTATCCCCAGACCCCAAATAACATCATCCATACACACAATTCCAGACATCCCTCCGTATTTTAATTTAAATTTTTCAATTTGACCTTGATGAAGTAAGATTAATCTAGGTTTATCCACCTACTTTACCTCAGTCATTTGTCAATAAAGGTATAAGGGTGGATGATGGGAATATGTGAACGCAAATCCCTGGATCTGGATTGATTTGTGTAAAAATGGGGGGAAAAATAAGTCAATCCATCGTTTCCTGTGTCACTTGTGAAAACACTTAAGCTCCTTTGGACAATTCTTGTGGAGAATAATTGGAGGGAAAGATGATGCCATTCTGTATTGTTGGGGCTTCCTATCATTACATATAGCCTCTTTGGTATATGCACATCTGCATCAACGTGCACCGCCACTGTCCAACCCTTGCCTTTTCCTGTTCTTATGTACAGCAAGTCTCCCTTTTTCCTCTACGTCCTACAATAACAATAATAATAATAATAAAACAATGCTGATTGCCACACTACGGAGACCTGGAAATCAAGTGATTGATTGGCGTAGCAGGAAATAAGACTTGGGTCGCTTTTAAGAGTTTTATTCCTGCATGAAACTAATCGCCCCCCCACCACCCCACCCAGCAGTTTGCTTCTCTCCACCTGCTGCGGACTGGGACTTTTCAGCTGCCAAAACAGTGGAAGGTTCCAACCGCTTCCACCTTCCCGGACCAACTCGGTGCTACCGGAAGGGAGGTGGCAGCAGCGCAGCTTAAGTGTAAACGCATCGGTCGATTAAAAACGTCCACCCGTCCCGAACAACAGGAACGAGAGAGGCTGGCAGCGAAAAGAGAAGTTGGGTGTTTGTTTTTTTTAGTTTTTTTTGATGGACAGATAAGAGACGGATGGTGGGTGTTTTCTACGGGCTGAGCAGGAGAATGGATGACGTACTTGTCCTTAGCCTAGAGCGCCAGCGGGGGCTGCATTTGCCTGAGCCCCCTCTGCCACCCTCACCAGCACCTTTTACCCAGGATGGCAGGCCAGAATCCCACCTTTCCTCAGAACTCCCTCTCCTGTGCCCTCTGGTGTCCAGCAGGAGTAGCACCGGGGGGTGGGGGTGCACGGGCAGCCTCTCACACGAGGATCGGGATGTCTCAAGAGTTCAGGGCCCGCAGGGTTCCCCCCACCTCCCCACCAACCCCCCCTTCAGGCTAACGCTCGCTCCGTTCATTACCTGGCGGCGGCCGAGGACGAGGTGGAGGCGGCGAGCTGCGTGAGGTACTCGCGCAGCTCCTTGGCCGCCTGGAAGCGTCCGTATTGCTTCTTGGGCCTGGTGCACTCGTCCAGCAGCGCGTCCAGCTGCCCGTCTTTGGAGATATGGGCGGGGGGGTCGTGGAGGAGGCCCCCCGTGGTGCCCCGCCACGTGGCGTAGCGCGACAGCAGGTTCTGGCACACGGCGTAGTAGTTGTGGTCCACGGTGACGCGGGAGCACAGGGACTCCTTGGAGAAGGACAGGCAGGCCTCCTTGTCACACGGCTCGAAGCGGCTCTCGTACCAGACGTCGTAGTTCTCTGGCTTGTCTGTAGGAGGGGGGTGGGCACAGAGAGTGAAATGGATTAAATAACAGCTTTAACATATTAGCTTTAGCTTGGTTACTGTGCACATGAACGAAATAAGCAGCCTCCCTCCCACTTTCGCTGATCGAGATCTGGTCTGACGACTTAAACACAACAGAACTCGTCGGACATGAGTGACGCCAGGCATGTCCATATTAGGGCATTAGATAATGGAAGGAGAGGAACGCCCGCACACTGTTTATATGCTCCAAAAACATACTTTTATTATAGGCAACTGCAACGTTTCGACTTAACGTCTTCATCAGGCAAAAGTCGTAGTAACAGACAAAGAACCCCTTATATACAAGACCATTAATTGATGGTAACGCATAACACCTGGGAGTAGGGTGGTGCTCAAACCACCCTACTCCAATCACAGGGACTGGATACATAGATCCATCCCTCAAAAGAGAATTTTATAAAAGACCTTTACTCAAATAATCAACTTACTCAAACTTACACACAATGTATCAATGAAGGAGTACATGTTATGAACAATAAGATAAATATATATATAAAACGTTAAAACCTTTAGTCATGAAAAAGGTTGAAGTTTACAAATGAAGTACAAAAACAACAAAATAATCAACAATCAACATGACATGATTAGGTGTTTAGGCCTATCCATGATAGGATTTTAAGGTGAGTGTCCCTGGTCAAATTTGAACCGGGGACCTTCTGCACAGGGGAATCAGTAGGCTGATCTCTAGACCACTAACTGGCTTTTGAGAATCAGCCTAGAAGTACCAATGAGGGAATAAGGGTAAACTACAAATATAAACTAGATTAAAGGCTTAACATCAAATTCCTCATTTAAACCATCTGGAGACATTGTATTGAGGAAATAAATCCAATATGTCTCAAGTTGGAGGAGTAACCTTTCAAGATCTCCACCTCTTGGTGGCTTTTCAACCTTCTCCACACCAACACACCGCAAGTTATTGAGGTTATGACCAGCTTTTTGAAAAATCTGCAGCAACAGGATTACATTCGTCACCATTTCTTATGCTGCTCCTATGTTCAGTAATCCTGCTGCGTAGAGCCCGGGAAGTCTTGCCCACGTATGCCAACCCACAGGGACAACGGATCAGATATACCACATATTAGGGCATTATCCAGACACGGACACGCACGCACGCACGCACGCATCATCATCGTTTGCATCCCTAGTAAACTAGCTTCACAATGCTGCTATAGGTGAACTGGTGAGGGAGGGAATAGCAGGGCAAGAGGTTTTTACAGTCAACTAAAACAGTCTCAACCTTTTCAGGCCGCGACCCCCAAAATAATCATATTTTAACTGGGGACCCCCCACCCTGATGAGGACTAAGCGTTGAGGCGTTACATTTTACATGTGTCTCATTACATTTTGTGGTTCTATTGTGAAAATAGCCGATCTACATGCTTGTAGATCGGCTATTTTCACAATTTCTGCCTCTAATTTGACAATTTGTCCGATGTTTAATTGCGACCGTCAGGTCGCACTTACTATCAAAACCTCCACAAACTGTGAGTCAGTCAGTCAGTCCGTCCGTCCGTCCGTCCGTCCGTCCGTCCGTCCGTCCGTCTGTCACACCTCACACGTCACACTATTGCCCTGCTCATATCTCCGCAACCGTTGCCCCGATCCATGCCAAATTTTGCACACACGCTCCTTGGCTGCCAAACTACAACCTCCAAGGACCCCCGGAGCTCCAGGGACCCCCAGGTCCCTGGGGGACCCCCAGATGTAAAAAATGACCAAATGTGCAAAAATGACCAAATGACCACCCCAACGGGGCTGCTCACGGGGAATTCCCGGGGACCACCGACTCCTGCTGCTCCAGAACGGATGCAAAAGTGGTGGCGCCCCCAGTGGAGGACCCCCTCCACTGCAGCTCACATTAAATGCCGTAACTAGGGCAAGGAGGGTCCGGGAGAGCCGGGGCCGGTACCTATTCGTCCGCCAAGGCAACGCGGAGACCCCACCCCTCATTTCTCACATGGCCCTCTTCTAGCGCCACCATGAGGCCGATTCTGGCAAAACACATTTTTGGACACTGCTCCTACAGATTTTGCCCTAAAATCACGCAAATCGGTACACAGTATGTCTACACTCATCTCATCAATATGGATGTCCCATATAGCGCCACCATCAGGCCACATTTTTGGACACTGCTCCTACACATTTTTGCCCTAAAATCACGCTGCGACCTGACGGTCGCTTATCTCCCGATTAGGGAGTCTTACTGGTTTGTCATTTTAGAGGTATCAAATTGTCACTTTAGAAATGTGAAGATACACTTAAACTTTAAGTTGGTTTGTTTGGTTTTGAAAACAATGTTGCACATTAAGTTAATCATCTGGGGACCCCCCAAAATAATTTGGGGACCCCCCCCTGGGGGTCCCGGCCCACAGGTTGAGAACCACTGAACTAAAAGAAAGTGCATTACAAGTTTCCATTGCATTAATTTTCATGAAAATTAATCAGTGCAGTTTTTCTCCCTGGGAGTTCAAACCTGGACTCCTGCACTTTAATCAGTTCCAGTTAATCAATCCATCTTTCACCACTGTGCTCAAGACGAACCATGTCTTTTGTTGTAAAGTAAGAAACTGTGCTAGTTGTTCGTCACTCCTTTTCAACCACTTGTAGACGTGGACGCAAACAACAATCCGAAAGTTTGTTGTTTGGTACAGCCCCGCTGGCATGTTGGACAAAACATGTACTGTAGCCAGAATAACATTAACTCGGACTCTCATTAAATTGCTGTTGCTCGCATTTACTTCACGGTCACAGAAAACATTTATTGTGTTTACCATATTGGTTGGTACCACCAATGACATATTTTGCATAACGTTTTACTGTGCAATTTGAGATATTCAAAAACCTTGTGTTATTTTTCGTCAACAATATCCTCGCCCTTGGAAGATAATTGGAGTTCACTTTTAGCCTCGTTTCCTTCCCCTCTATTCCACTCTACTTTTTCAATTGCTTTCACTTCCACTTTCCAAGTATTATATTTTCATAGAGTGGAAGGGAAGGGGCTGCAGTCATTCCAAAATATATTCAAATATTTATTGGGTTGTATTTATTGGGGTATCGCATTGTTTTCTGATGAACCAAATGCAGCGTATGAATACGTAATGAAATCAGGATATTTCAGCCCTGCAGCCTTCATCAAATGAAGGTCGCACAGCTGAAATGTCATGATTGTCATGAGGAGGATGCCTCATCCGTTTGAATGCATTTAGATGCGTGGTTACCGACTGCTTAGGTTGGCAGTGTGTGGCGTTTCTTTCTGTCTTCAAAAGGTCTGCCCAGAAAAGTGAAACAGATCTGATTTCAAGTGCATTTAACATATTAAAAGACGGTGACTGGTTACAAACGTGCCATTATCCAGTAACTGCTTCCATTTTCTGAATTCAGGTGTTCTGGCTAAAGGATACGAGCAGTGGTGTAAAGTAACTAGGTACATTTACAAGTACTGTACTTAAGTTAGTTTTTCAAATTTCCAATACTTTTACTTTTAGTCCACTACATCTCGGATCCAAATATTGTACTTTTTCTCCACTACATTTATTTGAAACTTTAGTTACTAGTTACTTTGCAGATAAATAATATTACAAAACATACATTAACCACCCTAGCCCCATTTTATACCTAGGCTATTTGAAAGTTTGTAGATCTGCTATTTTCAAACATTTTGTACTTTTACTTTTGGCACTTTAAGTACATTTTGATGCCAACACTTTAATACTTTTACTCAAGTAAATTTTCGGACTTTTACTTGTAACAGAGTATTTCTATATTGCAGTATTGATACTTTTAACTAAAACATTTGAGTACTTTCCCCACCACTGGAATACGAGAAAGCGGCAACAATTCAGGCTTGATTAACTCAACCTGACCCTATGGGACCTGGGAGGTGTTTGCGTGGCCTCAAAGGCTATTTGGGACGTTTTATTTTGGACTTGTGCAAACAAATCAAACAACTCATCTACCATTTTCTCCACAAAAACGAAACAACTTTCATCGAGCAAAATCAATTTCAGCCCACCACCACCGACCTGCAGCTCATTTCACTTCTCTTTTTCTGTTTAGAGAGAGAGAGAGAGAGAGAGAGGGCAGCTGCGGAAATAACTTGGAATGATGAGAAAGCCATCAGTGCTGCTGCATTAAAAAGCAGATCAATAGCGTTGTTGAGGAAAAGAACCCCCGAGGACGCAAACACATAATCAGTGTATCAGCGCTTCTAATGCACTTCAGTTTGCAAGTCAGAACAACTCAATCAAATATCCAGCGCTGCACCGTCGACCAAGGGGGCCTCTGTGGATCCCCCTCCCGAGCAGAGGGGGGGGGATCTGTCCACCACAGTGACGGGAGATGGATCCACGTGTACTCCCCCCCACACACACACCCGCACGCACGCCAAGGTGAAGTGAGGCAATTAATAATCCAAAAGCAGCTATGCGTCACACCTCAGGATTGATTGACAGACCGCATCACGAGTGTGTTCCATTATTCAAACGTACAGACGTACATGCGGCAGAATTGGGGGGAAAAAAATGAAGGAAGGGTTCAATCTCAAGGACAATGATAAGCGCTGAAAGGTCCATCTAAAAAGAAATGAGTAAAAGTTCATTTTCCGGTAATTTAAATAATTTTCTAAAACTTTCATATAACCTAGAATTCATTGTGAATGCAGTGAAATATTCAAAACTTTTTTTGTTTAAATTTGGATTTTTATGGCATACAGCTCATGAAAATCTAAAATCCATCTCTCAAAATATTAGAATATTCATTCAAAAGAAGGTTTTATAATACAGAAATGTCAAACTTCTGAAAGGTTATGTTAATGTATGCACTCAGTACTTGGTCTGGAATACTTTTGAACAAATGTCTTCATCAATGGGGCGTGGCAGGTTGTGTCTGGTGTCTCCTCTTCCACAACACAGATTCTCTGAGGGGTCCAGGTAAGGCCAGTTGGCTGGTCAGTTAAGCCCAGTAATACCATGGTCAGTACACCAGTTACTATTTGTTGTAGCAAAACCAGCATTGCATTGTATTGCTGGTGTTGGTCCACTGTTTTATCAAATTCAGAGTCAACAAAGCCATCTACCCGGGGATTTTAGAGCCCTTTGTGCTTCCATAGGTTAACAAGCTATATGGCGATGATGATTTCCTTTAGCCAGAAGCACTTGGCAACTGCCCAAACAGCCAAAACAATAAGTAACTGGTGTACTGACCATGGTATTACTGGGCTAAACTGACCAGCCAACTGGCCTGACCTGAACCCCACAGAGAATCTGTGTTGTGTTGTCAAGAGGAAGATGAGACACACTAGACCAGTGGTTCTCAAACTTTTTACACCAAGTACCACCTCCGAAAATATGTGTCTCTCCAAGTACCACCATATACCGGTATGTTAAAAAACAGGTGCGTAGACCCACCCCATATATGCACAGTTAACACAGGAGGCCAATTTATTCCTTGAATTCATGGAGATTTTTTTGTTTTTGTTGCATTTCTAAGCCAATGATTTGATGACCGGTCATCAAACAGATTTGTCTGTGAACTTCCCATGCAAACAATGTGATTAATCCATTCTCAAATCCTCTATTAACAGCTAGGTGTGCCCTCATGCTCATTTCAGCACAGCCGGAGAGCCTATTTCAACCAATTGCTTGGTCAGAAGAACTACCTGTACAATAATATAATTATTTCACTCTACTTATATATATTTTCTTATTTTTGTGAAACTCCTCTAAGTACCACCAGAGGGGTGCCCATGTACCACCAGTGGTACACGTACCACATTGAGAACCACTGCACTAGACTAAACCACACAGATGAGCTTATGGCCTCTATCAAAGCAAACCTGGGCTTCCACAACACCTCAGCAGTACCACAGGATGACCACCTTCATGCCATGCCCCATTGATGAAGACATTTGTTCAAAAGTATTCCAGACCCGAGTACTGAGTGCATAAATTAGCATAACCTTTCAGAAGTTATTATATATAAATCCTTCTTTTGAGTGAATATTCTAATATTTTGAGGAATGGATTTTTGATTTTCATGAGATGTATGCCATAAAAAACAAAAAAAAGGGGGGAAAAAATCGAGAATCTAGAATATATGAAAGTCAAAATAATAAAATATTACAAGAGAAAATGAACTTTTACAAAAAAATCTATTTTGTATGTGAGGTTTAAGAAAAGGGAGCTTGTCCTTGAAAACCTGACCTTACACACTCCCCCTCCCCGCCCACCCAGTTGAAAGAACAAAAAAGAAAATAAGAAATAAATGTGGTCTCCATCCATTTCCCCCGGTACCTTCCATGTTAAAGGATTCTCAGGTACGTCTCATCCTCATTCCGCTCACTCCCCTTTGTCTGCCTGAGGCCGTGCTCAGACATTGGGTCTGAAATACTTGTTAGTGCGGCCGTACTGGTGGCATTCACAAGTACGAGCTGTGTTTGTGTGTGTGTGTGTGTGTGTACGTGGGAGTGTGTGTGTGTGTGTGTGTGTGTGTGTGTGTGTGTGTGTGTGCGCTTCTGAGTGAACGTGTATGAGACAGAGGCACCAGAGGAACAAAGAACAAAGGGAAATGTACAGTATGTGTGTGCGCACGCTTGCGTTTCTGTGTGTGTGTGTGTGTGTGTGTGTGTGTGTGTGTGTGTGTGTGCGCGCTGTGTGCGCGCGCGTGTGTGTGGCGTGTAAGTGAATAAAAAGCCTTGCCGAGCCATGAGGCCCATAGGGCAGGAGGAGCCTATCTCCTGTTTCTGTAGCTTGATGTACACGTACAGCCCCTGGATATGGCACTAGTAGGTTGCAGTCGCAGGGACTTAACACCCAATTCAACCCTTGATGCGGAGTGCCAAGCAGGGATGCATTGGGTACCATTTGTATAGGCTTTGGTATGACCTGGCCAGGGATCGAACTCCGATCTCCCAGTCTCAGGGCGGACACTCTAACCACAAGGCCACTGAGCTGGTGTGATAGGTGTCCGTGTGTGTATTTATTGTATTAGTGTGAGGCAGTGGTGGACTAAGTACTCAAATCTTTCACTAAAGTAGACAGTACTGAATGCGGTATGTCCGATTTCAAAGGTTTTCAAATGAATAAAATGTATAAAAATATTAACATCAGATCTACAAGCTCACAATGTGTCGCATCGCAAAGCAAAGTGAGCTTGTAGATTGGCTATTTTCAAATGGCTGAAATGTATATAGGGCTGAAGTGGTTTACGTATTTTTTTGTAACAATAATCAAAATCTACTAAGTAACTAGTAAATCAAGTTTTAATTGTAATTGAGTAGACGTAAAAGTACTGAAAATTGGAAATGCTCCAGTAAAGTAAAAATACCTCAAAACTGTTCTTAAGTACAGTAACTGAGTAAATGTACTTAGTGAGGGATTTAGAATAAGAGTGATTGAATGATGTACATCAAGAGTAAGCAAGTAAGACCGGCCTCGGGCCAAGTTATTTTTCTCCTTTTCCCTAAGCCATTAGATGGTGGGGCAGAACACCTAAATGACTATGGACCTGGATCACGCAACAATGCACCTTATTATACAATAATAATATAAATATTTCTATAAAAAATAACAAATAAAGAGGTGTGTGGTAGAACTACTCGTAGAAATGTGTGTGGAATCAATGAATGTGGCTGTAAGATATACCGGTAATCAATGAAAAAAAAATGTTATCAGGAGACAGTGATACTCAAACAAAAGCGCCTTCATGTTATCAAGGTCTCTCTTGAAACAGGGAAACAATATATTGTTAAGGCATTGATAAACAGTTTTGGTTTGTTCGTTTTATTTTATGTGAGAGATGTTTTTCATCAAAAGAGGAAAGTTGCCAGTGAAAGAATTCAATTCAAATAATGTAAATATTAACTTTACATTCATTCTACCTGGTTTCTTCAATGAAAATGCTTTCCACATCCTACCTGATGTGGGACTTTCAGTCAGAATATTCTAAATTATTTACTAAATCATTTACCGGGACAGATTTTATCCCTGGCAGGGCTGGTTCTGTCTCATGGGCCGCCAGTTGCCTACCACTGATGTACATTAAACAGTATATGACATAATGAAGGATGTACATAATACAGTGTATACAGTGTGTGTATATATATATATATATATATATATATATATATATATATATACAGTATATATATATATATATATATATATATGGCATGCGACAACCTTCCTTCAGCTCAATAAACTCACTCGCGCCATTGGATAATGCAGACTGCAGCAGTACACTAACACGTCTTCTTCATCTATAAGAGGAGGCGCAGCATCAATATGTATGTGACAGACAGAGAGAGAACGTGGGTGGTGGTGGGGGGCGGAACAGCGCGTGGCTTTTCTGCACTGTTTTGATTTGCAAATCAATGGGCTCTCTGTCTGGACTGATGAGACTCGCGCCGCACCTTCCGTCCTGCTCTCCTAAGTGCTACGATTGAGTTGTCGAGGCAACCAGTGAAAGGTTACTGCCACAACCCCGGGGTCCTAACACCGTGCGGAAATGTTTCCCCTGACCCGTAATGCTCATTACAGTATCCTCGTGTGTCCCCTGCTACTCGAGAGCACACACGTACTGTAAGTACACGCACACACCAATGCATGCATGCATAGGCCTGTCACAATTATTACATAATCGTCTAATCACAATTATTTGACATAATCACAATTATTTTTTTTATTTCTATAATTTTTATCCCACGATTTTGCAACCCATTTTCACCCAGTGCCAATAATCACAATTATTAATCGTCATAATCGTTTCCAAACATACAAAAAAAATGAAAATAGCAGAACTACAAGCTCACAACACTTCACATCGCAACGCGTTGTGATGTATAGATCGGCTGTGTGATGTGTAGATTGGCTATTTCCACTATCAATGTTCTTTTTATGTATAAAGTTGTTAAATATGTCAGTAATTTCTTAGAACTAGACCTTACCCATTCAAAGATGTGTGCTCCAAAATATGTGCAGAGTGTGGGTTGTGGGGAAAGTTACTGTAACTGGTGCGTGCGTGAGAGCATCATAATGTAAGGAGCAGCTCATGGAGGAGTGTATATTTATTTACCCGTTGGAAGATGAGACACACATCAAACGCACCTGGTGAAAGCGTGAGAGAGAGAGAGAGAGAGAGAGAGAGAGAGAGAGAGAGAGAGAGAGAGAGAGAGAGAGAGAGAGAGAGAGAGAGAGAGTGCACATTCCTGAGAGAATGCACATTCCTAACTGTGAGTGAGGGAGCTGTGTGTGTGTGTGTGGGGCTCCAGATCCCATGGCCTGGAGGAACAGACCGTAACCCTGGCAACAGACAGTAGAAAACGCTAATAAACAGCTTTAATTTGGGAGAAATGAAATTCGGGCTCCGTCACCGTTGGTATAATGCTAATGGCCAATACCACGTGAACTTTGGGATCAGTTGCTGAAGCGAGTGAATAGATAAACGTAGATAAGCGTGAGCGTTAGAGCGTTAGAGCGTGAGTGAGTTGTTTGGAAAATTATATGTTTGATATTTAGGTTATGTCTTATCTGCCATGTGCAACTTCAAAGTCTACAAGCCAAACAGAAATGTAATTTCAACGACAAAAACACAATTAAATCTTCAATCGCAATTATTTGAGTGACAATTAATAGTCATGTAAAATGTCATAATCGTGACAGCCCTATGCATGCACGCGCGCACATTCATTCTTGAGGCTAAAACTCTGAATGGTCGGGATAAGTACCTTGATTTAGTCGAACTCTGAAAACGTTGCGGTACAAAGAAGAGTCTCAACCTTGCCGTGGCTAGAAAGGGCTGCCATGAAAAGAGTGGATAATCGCATATATTGGCAATGATGCACATGCTCACATGAGTGGACACGCAGGCGTAGGTGTGTGTGCGCACCGTCAGTCATTGTGCTTGAGCGGAAACACACCAAGACATCATCATCATTATTGTGCATCAATCCATAGTTTGCAGTGACAATCCTTCTGTTAAAAGTTGTTAAATATGTCAGTAATTTCTTAGAACTAGACCTTACCCATTCAAAGATGTGTGCTCCAAAATATGTGCAGAGTGTGGGTTGTGGGGAAAGTTACTGTAACTGGTGCGTGCGTGAGAGCATCATAATGTAAGGAGCAGCTCATGGAGGAGTGTATATTTATTTACCCGTTGGAAGATGAGACACACATCAAACGCACCTGGTGAAAGCGTGAGAGAGAGAGAGAGAGAGAGAGAGAGAGAGAGAGAGAGAGAGAGAGAGAGAGAGAGAGAGAGAGAGTGCACATTCCTGAGAGAATGCACATTCCTAACTGTGAGTGAGGGAGCTGTGTGTGTGTGTGTGGGGCTCCAGATCCCATGGCCTGGAGGAACAGACCGTAACCCTGGCAACAGACAGTAGAAAACGCTAATAAACAGCTTTAATTTGGGAGAAATGAAATTCGGGCTCCGTCACCGTTGGTATAATGCTAATGGCCAATACCACGTGAACTTTGGGATCAGTTGCTGAAGCGAGTGAATAGATAAACGTAGATAAGCGTGAGCGTTAGAGCGTTAGAGCGTGAGTGAGTTGTTTGGAAAATTATATGTTTGATATTTAGGTTATGTCTTATCTGCCATGTGCAACTTCAAAGTCTACAAGCCAAACAGAAATGTAATTTCAACGACAAAAACACAATTAAATCTTCAATCGCAATTATTTGAGTGACAATTAATAGTCATGTAAAATGTCATAATCGTGACAGCCCTATGCATGCACGCGCGCACATTCATTCTTGAGGCTAAAACTCTGAATGGTCGGGATAAGTACCTTGATTTAGTCGAGCTCTGAAAACGTTGCGGTACAAAGAAGAGTCTCAACCTTGCCGTGGCTAGAAAGGGCTGCCATGAAAAGAGTGGATAATCGCATATATTGGCAATGATGCACATGCTCACATGAGTGGACACGCAGGCGTAGGTGTGTGTGCGCACCGTCAGTCATTGTGCTTGAGCGGAAACACACCAAGACATCATCATCATTATTGTGCATCAATCCATAGTTTGCAGTGACAATCCTTCTGTTTTGGCCAGCCAATAATTTCTAATAGTATGTGTTTATCACAGTCAGTCAGTCAGTCAGTCAGTCAGAGACACACACACACACACACACACACACACACACACACACACACACACACACACACACACACACACACACACACACACACACACACACACACACACACACACACACACACACACACACACACACACACACACACACACACACACACACACACACACAGCGGTGGCACCTCAGCACCAGGACACACACCCGTTTATCACTTTAATAGGATTTCTGCAGGAAGGGAAACATCTAAGGGCCAGGCTGGGTGGCATACCTTTCCACCGTTCTCCTCCATGGAAGATGGGAGTGAGAGGAGGCGATGGGAAACAAGTCAGCTTGTATGCACATCATCATCTCTGTGTGTGTGTGTGTGTGTGTGTGTGTGTGTGTGTGTGTGTGTGTGTGTGTGTGTGTGTGTGTGTGTGTGTGTGTGTGTGTGCGAGAAAGAGGGAGGGGGAAGAAAACTGGGTCAGCTAAGATAGCTCGTTATCCAGGACAATCTGAGCTTTGATGGGGACACGCATGCCAGCCACTCAGCACACGAGCTTGGGTCGGGGGGGTAGCGGTGGTGGCGTTGTGTGACTACATTCCAGGGTGCATGCAAGGCTTTGAGAGATCAGTACTAGCGATGTTCCCTTTCCCGTGACCTTTCCTTGACCTCGCCAAATCGATACAACGTTTAAGGTTCCATGTAATATTCAGCGTTTGCCCCCCCCACCCCCTTCTTCCCCTTCTTGAGAAGTGCAACATCAGAGAGGGAGAGAGGAGAGAGTAGACGACTCCCTCAGGTATATATATAGGTAATAACGACGCTTGACAATCCAAGTGTGAAATAGTCTAATGCAAGTTTGGTAATATATGCTGGGGTCTAACTCTCAGGCGTGTTTCACTCATTTGTAGCTCTGGAGGAGCAGAGAACTGAAGACTGGCAGGTCATTAAGATGTGCCTTTCACTCAAACGTGCGCAATAAATTGTCATGGAAACCGAAGGAATGGGCGTATGCATATTGCAGTAGTTCTCAACCTGTGGGTCGGGACCCTCAGGGGGGTCCCCAAATTATTTTGGGGGGGTCCCCAGATTATTAGCTTAATGTGCAACATTGTTTTTTCACTCAACAGTAAACAAACTAACATAAAGTTTAAGTGTAAAAAGGGTATCTGCACTTTTCCAAAGTGACAATTCAGGACTTTTTAATCTATCTATAAATGCGACAAATCTCTGTCTGTTTGTTTGTTTGTTTGTAATCCGCGTATCTCGAGAACCGTTCGTCCCACCGGCTTCAGATTCGGCACGCGCGTTCCCCGCCGCCGCGCGGAGTGCAGTGCCAGGCCTCGACCCGACCCGACTCGCGGTTTTCCGAAACCGGTGCGAAACGTTCGGAATCTCCTTATGCGGAGCTGATTGTTGACATCAGGCTGTTCCGGAGGAAATCGGCGCAAGCGCTGAGTCATTGTGACATCACTTCATAAAAGGCTCTGACATCACGTACGCCACATGAGTCAACACAAAATCTCTGTGAATGTGTATGTATGTATGTAATCCGCGTATCTCGAGAACCCTTCTTCCCACCGGCACGCGCGTTCTCCAGATATGGGCATAAAGTCTGACATCAGAGTTTTCCGCAACCGGTACTGTGTGTGCAGTAGTGATGCGCGGATCAACCCGGTGCCCCCACCCGCCCGCCAACCCGCCCGCACGCGGGTGGGTGGGTCGAGGTTTTCAGACTCAATTGGCGGGCGGCGGGCGGGCGGGTTATACCATTCTCATGTGTAAAAAATAAATAATCTCCTGTTCTTATTTGCCTTTTATTCTAAATAAGAGTAGGCCTATAAGAATAAGAATACAACGTTTGAATACGAGCACGAGCGAGTGAGTTTTAAAATGCGCCAGAGAGGAGCGAGGTTTCTCCTCCGCTCCTTGGTGCGAAGACCGTCCCAATTCCGCTCCTGTTGGGACCGCGAACCACAGTTTGCCAACATTTTACACAACGTGAGGTCGTGAGCACAGCAGAGAAGATGCACAAACAATTCAGCGTGTGTCGCTGATCAGGATTTCACTTATATGTCTCTGTCATCCACACAAGTCCGTTTATAAATACTTTGTGTCGGTTAAGTTATATAACCAGCCAGTCAACGGATACGATTTGAAACACAACTTTCGCATATGAGATGGATTTTTTGACTGCACGCTCACCTCGAGACTCCAGTCGCTCCCATGCATCTCTCCAATCTGGTGATTAATCAATAACCAACAGGATTTAATATTGTCCGTCTTTTGCTGTCTGTTTAAAGTGCGAGGCGCTGTATAAATATGATTGACATAAAACCTGAAACGCCATTCTTACCCCGACGATGCCCCAGAGAGAATGAACGTCTTTGAATGAATGTCTTATAGGCTAAACCCCAATTTGAACAACACGTTTGTTTATTTAGCCCATGACAATATTGTGCTACTGTAAACCTTTCTGTAAAGCGACTTTGGGTACTTAGAAGAGCCATATATAAAGATGAGCTATTGTGGAGATGATATACCATCTTTTTTTTAAATGCGGGTTGCGGGGCGGGCGGATTTGTTGATTTATATATTGTCCTGCGGGGCGGGCGCGGGCGGGTTATGTTCCGTGCGGGCTGTGGGTCGTGCGGGTTATGAAAAAAACATGACCCGCGCATCACTAGTGTGCAGAGATCTTCATATATGGGCATAAGTGGACAAAGACAAACAGATGGTCAAAACGGGTCCTATGACAACAGGTATATTGGGGTTTGCATTAAAGGGTGGGGCATTCATGGGGTTTGCATTAAAGGGTGGGGCATTCATTCCCTATTTCAAATTCGGCACGTGCGTTCCCCACCGCAGCAGGTAGTGCAGTGCTCGGCCTCAACCCGACCCGACCCACGATTGTTTGAAAAAGCGACAGAAATCTCATATATGGGCATAAAATGGACGCAGATAAACAGATATCTCCATATATGGCATATATGGGCATACAATGGATGCAGAATCACAAAGATCTCCATATACGGGCATAAAAGGGACACAGACAGACAGATACAGAGATCTCCATATATGGGCATAAAATGGATGCAGATAGACAGATATCTCCATATATGGGCATATATGGGCATAAAATGGACCCAGAACTATAACTGCAGTGATCTCCATATATGGACATAAAATGGACACCGACAGACAGATACAGATATCTCCATATATGGGCAAAAATGGACACAGGCAGACAAATGGTCAAAACGGGTCCTATGAAAACAGGTATAATGGGGTTTGCATTAAAGGGCGGGGCATTCATTCCCTATTTACATTGTTCCGAGTTGGCCAGGTCGCCGACTAGACGCTGGGCCGCCCGAAGGGCGGCCCAGCTTCTAGTACCTCTAAAATGACTAATTAAACATTGGCCAAATTGTCAACTGTTAGAGGCAAACAATTGTGAAAATAGCCGATCTACAATGCTCACCATGCCTCTGAGCATAGTAGAGCTGCAATTTTCACAATAGAACTGTGTTATACAAAATGTAACGCCTCAACTTTTATTGCTCGTCAGGGTGGGGGGTCCCCAGTTAAAATATGATTATTTTGGGGGTCGTGGCCTAAAAAGGTTTGAGAACCACTGGCATATTGCACCCATACCCATGAACACTCACTTGACCACTCACACACTATCCCGGGCACTCACTCTGCTTTATCAGCCTCTTGTCCGCCACCAGGACATTCTCGGCGTCCACCACGATGACCTTGCCGTCGCGCGGGCCCACGGCGAAGTTGTCAAAGCTGACGTCCAGCAGGTACAGCGCAAAGTCAAAGTCGTTGTTGGTCAGCTGCTCGGCGATGTCCATCAGCTGGCGCGCCAGGTCCACGCGCTTCTCCCACGGCGCGTTGTAGAAGCTCCACAGCTCCTCGCCCACGTAGTTGACCGCCACCATACGCCCGCACGCCCCCAGGTACTTGGCGAAAGGCCAGCCTTCGTCCGACGGGAAGCTCTGGAAGAGGGAAAGAAGGAAGGAAGGGGGGTCGTTTTAGTACACGCTCATATGGTAGTACAGTGGTTCTCAACCTTTTCAGGCCGCGACCCCCAAAATAATCATATTTTAACTGGGGACCCCCCACACCCTGATGAGCACTAAGAGTTGAGGCATACATTTTGTATAACACGGTTCCGCGGCGCGAGGCGTTGTGAGCATGCAGATCGCTATTTTCACAATTTCTGGCTCTAATTTTTGACAGTTTAATTTGTCATTTTAGAGGTATTAAAAAGTCCTTAAATTGTCACTGAGAGAGAAAACAACGTTGCACATTGAGTTAATCATCTGGGGACCCCCCAGGTTGAGAACCACTGCAGTAGTACACGGTAGTTGACGCTCATTGTCACATGAACCCCAAGATCATTTGTACCAAATTTGGTGAAAATAAAATCACGCGAGAAACGGGTGCGGCCTGGGCCGTGGTCCAGTGGTCCAAGCACCTAGGCTGCATGCAGTCTTGCCTCCCGCCCGACCATCTTTTTGCTGTGTGTCTCTCCCCACCTCTCTCCACCCGTTTCCTGTCTGTCTCTACTATCTACCAATAAACCAGTAAGACGCCTAAGGGCGAAAAGGTCGCGCCATCTGTCTTGGCCATCTGTCTTATATGGATTCTGTCGGTGTGGTTTTCCTAACAGGGCATCATCTGGGATACGATCCCTTTTATGCCCATATATGGAGATCCCTAACATAATACCTTTTATGCCCATATATGGAGATCCCTGCTCTGAGTATCTGACATCACTGTGATGTCACCTGTTTATGCCCATACTGTATATGGAGATCTGTGCTCTGAGTATCTGACATCCCTATGTCACCTGTGATATCACAGTGATGTGTCAGGGGAACCACAGTGTCAAGTGTTACCCGTCCGTCCGGACGGACGGACGGACGGACGGATACGTTCAAGCTGTGACGGTTCTGATAGTAAACTGCGACCTATGGTCGCAATAAAGCCCAAAAAGCCCCCAAAAATATGGTTAAAAAAATTGAATATCTGAATGATGCAGGTTTATCACGTGACTCCAGAGTCTAGTAACAGAATGACTTCCTGTCCAATCTTAAGCTATTATTAGTACAGTAAGTAAAGGCATCCCTGTGGGGTATGTGAATACATATCGATACGAAGGGCTGGATAATCAATACCGTATTGTGAAAAATGTGGTGATACCCTTCCTTGCATTGACAAACTAGCAGTTTGTAGGCGGGTTGACTAGTGTGGTGACACTCCGTCTCCTTTGGCCAAATGGAAATGGTGCTCTTTATACATATTTCACCACAGAAACCAACAACAAAATTGCTTCACAAGAACAATGTTGGTGTAAGAGAGTTGCTGGGGGGGAATAACGATAATAACTCCTTTGGGGTTATTTGCCACAGTACATTTGCACATTGGTGAAATCTGTCCTCTGCATTTAACCCACCCTAACTATCAGCAGGGAGCACAGTGAGCAAGTGCCATTAGCGCCCGGGGAGCAGTCATGGGTTAATGGTCTTGCTCATGGACCGGGGCGTTGCACTGGGGGCCTTGTGTTTCCCAGGTGGCCTCCCTACCCATTCAGCTATGGCTGCCCTCGACTAGGGCCACAACACCAACCAGCACTGCTCCTCTTTTTATTAAATCCAATCCATTATACCTACTGTATGGTTGAGGGGTCTCCAGTGCATTTACCCACACAGATTCTCAACCGCGACCTAAAACTTCTATGAACTAAAACTACGCCCTAACTTTCACGCCCTTTTTACATTTCTTTCAGTATACCACTAGGCACTAGGGATGGGACGATAAGCGTAATTATTGTTTATCGCGATGAAAAAACACTCACGATAATCGTATCGTGGAGATTTAATTTATCGTGATATTGTCCTCCGTCATGCACTGGGATCAATTCACCTTTTATTTGCCGAGCTGCAACTCCGGTACCATTTAAACCCTCTATAATTGGTAAAAGGTACTTATAAAATACGTACTTGATACAGTCTTTTTTTCACTCTATCAAATGTCTTTGCCAAAGAAATAGCCGATCTACAAGCTCACAACGCATCGCGTTGCAACGCGTTGTGAGCTTGTAGATCAGCAATCTTTTGGCAAATGTTAAGCCCCAGGATAATGGATGTTGGGGATATTATCGTGATTTCTTTGGTCAAAATAATCGTGATGTGAAAAGTTCATATCGTCCCATCCCTACAAGGCACTGGAGGTGCTTCGGATTCCGGATTCCTGACGTTAAGCATGGTAGCTGAAGGACCTATGACGGCTCTACGACTATGTGTGAGGTGATGCATACATACAGACAAGCACTGGCCTCAGCGTAAAAAAAAAGAAATCCATGTCAGCTTTGAAAAGAAACAGCCAATCATTCATTGCCTGCACAGCTAAGAGAATCTAAGGACTCATCATAGGCTATTTGTGCGCCTTGTGGACAATGCAAACTTAAGAGAGAAATGGAGATAAGCCTTGGTGAGGGAGGCATTGCATGTGTTCATCGCTCTAAACGCAGCTTTCTATGTACCAACTGTTGAAGGACTACTAACGGCTGTGCGGAAAGGCGTCGGCCGTGCATGGGTATAATGGATTGGATTTAATAAAAGAAACGGAGCAGGGCTGGTTGGTGTTATAGCCCTACAGCAATGAGGCTGATGTACACCGCTTGTACTCGCTGATTCCGCGGAGCTGATAGGAGGCGATTTGTGGTAGCGGCAGTTGTAGCTGAGAGCTCTAATGTGGTGCGAAGCAAGAGCGGAGCAATTCACGCTGTATGTAGCGCAGCATCATTGGGTTACTTAAAGCTGCCTGAGCAGTTTGGGTTAACTCCACTGACGAGAGCTCCCTGTGTGTTTTTAAGTGCAACCAGAAAAGGCAGCCAGGGGGGATACTGCTGGATAGGTGCTTCATAAAGCCTCTCATATTTACTCTGCAACTTCCTTCGGGCCGGGTCACATGAAGGCAGTGCTGTAAGCCCATGATACGGCAGGTTCAAACAAGCAAAGAAGTGTGCGCACGCACGCGCACGCGCACACGCACACGCACACACACACACACACACACACACACACACACACACACACACAATATGCATATTCAGAGTCAGACACGCATGCATACCACACACATGAAAACACACGTACATGCACACACACTCTCTCTCTCTCTCTCTCACACGCACACACACACACCATGACTCAAATGAGGCGAGTGCAAGGCAGCTGCAGTTGGCGAGCTGGCCAGGCCTCAGAGGGACTGGACTCTGTATGTCTCATTACCGCTTTCTCTCTCGCTAGTTCTTTCGCCCCTCGCCTCCTCCCCCCTCCTCTCCCATTTAAGCCTAATTTATACTCTGCGGCACAACACAGCGTCGCTCCTCAAAAATCAGTTATTTCCAACAAGCAACGTAGGGTATAAATTAGGCTGTTTTATAACCACAGTCATTATGGATGAGGAGAGGACCAATTAAGGGAGGAAAGCGGAAGAGAAACGGCACACAGCGTTCATTGTTGAGTGACAGGTTTCAGTCTGTTAAAACGAAGCACTCGACTCTCGCCATATATCGACATAATGACAGTACAAAATCGCTACCTTACAAATCTCCCCTGTTCCTGGCAGACGGCGTCTGCAGAGAGAGAGAGAGAGAGAGAGAGAGAGAGAGAGAGAAACAGAAACACTGGCGCTCATGTTTCACAGCACCTGCCCACACTCCTCCCGCTCGCTCTCATATCGTGAAACCCAATCACCTCATGAGATAACAGCAGAGGAAGACGGCTACACACTGCGAGTAAAGGTGTGAACAATTGTGAACGTCGCCTCTCGCCTTACATCTGTGGGGTAATTCAATACCTCGCCGCCTTTCAATTTCACTACAGAGAAAAGGTTTTCCTTTTATTTCTTTTAGATATGCATGTTGGCACTCGCTCCCCTGAAACATTCATGAGCTACAAATTATTCAAAAAAACACATTTCTAACCAACCTCCTGGCCTGTACTGTTCTGAAGGCCAGCTGCTGGACTCCTGCCACACTGGTGCATTGTGTACAGACAGAGCCAGCAGAGCATTCTAGACGCTAGACCAAGATTCATCTGGGTTTTGCCGGGGTGCCTTTGTCCGCAGACGAGTCATTCTTCTTTAATTTTTCTTTGCAATTCATGCTGCTCTTTAAGCTCCCTATCACGTACCCTACTTGGTGAGAGTAGGAGAGGTCAAAAAGCATAACACTGTGTCTGCTTGTGCTGTCTAACATGATGCAACAAGTTGTGTGCACTGTACAAATATCTGGGCGCTGCCCGAGTTGGAAGTTGCTCTTACACTACATATCCAAGCTTAAGACAAGGATCACAAATCTCTGGTCATTAGGAGAAATTGTCTGCGTCTGAAACTCACACGTAAATTAGTAGGGATGGGCAATTAAGCGATAATATTGGTTTCGGCTGATGTTGGCCTTAACCCTTTCAGTGCCACCTTTTCACCACTAGAGGGCGCCCAATGGCCATAGAATCCACCATAGACAAGCGCTGTATATGCACAAGCCGTGCGCAGCCATTACGCGCCTGAACACTTTCCTTTGTGCATGAACAGGGACAGGATGAAGTTAGCTTGAAGTTAGCTATTGGCTACCAAGCATTTTAGAAGCCCTATTTTCGGCGATTTAGCCATGATTAAACCTTGCACACCTCATGGATATGCATGGAACAGAGAAAATGAGCTCTAAAGATCCTGGATTGCATTGGAGTGGATGGTAAATATCGGCGGCGCGACGCTCTCGCGGGCCGTGTAAACAGATGACGGCCGGCGGCCCGGCTCGAAAAAAAAAAAGATATATATATAATTTTTTTTTTTTTTTTTAAAGCCGAACTAGTTCGGGATAGGCACCCAGGACGTTAATAATTATCCCGAACTAGTTCGGGATAGGCACAATAAGAGTTAAAATGCAAGGATATCAAAATAATATATCGGTTTCAGACATTATTTTATTTAATTATGTAGAATAGATTATTATTTTTAAAAAGCATTTTGTGACAATGAAGGCTGCAGATTCTATTAGTGTTTTCTGGGGAAGCTTTCAAGAGGGTCAACAAGTTGGACATTTTTTTTTTTTTTTTTAATACAGAATTAGATCATATTGACATCTGTTTATATCTGTTATCGTCTATAATGGCATCTAATTATATCGGTATTTCATATCGCCCATCCCTGTAAATTAGGGTTAGCAGATAGGCCTTTCATTGACTTTTGCTCTCTAATAATCTGTCTTAAGCGCCTTACAGACGGACAGCCGATGAAGCGGGCGTTTGCGCTTGGAGCAGCGGGGATCGCACTGCGGTGGAGACACCAACACAATCGCTCCGTGAGTAAACGCAGGGTGATATTTTACAAAGATGACCCCAATCCAGCTCTTGCCGCCCGCGAGCGAGTCCGTGTGTGAACGAGCACACGTGTGACAATTTCACGGGCTCGTGCCCGCTCGCCTCAACTTCTCTGCGCGTCCCAAATAATCGCCGGCGTCTCATTGAAAATGAATTACTAGGGCGTGTCAGTCAACTCCCGTCTGAAAGGCGCTTTAAAAACAGCCAGCACATGAGGTGAGGCCACTGATAAGTTGAGCAGCAGCCAGTCAGGTCTGTCTCCCCAAGATGGCCCAATCAATTGCGGGCCAGACACAAGTGTGTTGGCTTCCAGCAGCTGTCTGTCTCTCAGTGTCATCCTGAGCCTTGGTGTAACTCACAGCAAAGTATGCAACAGACTATTGGTCTAAAATACGTCTTCTAGCGTTTTAGTGGTCCCAGACCTGAGTTGAGAGGGAAGGGTGTATCTGTGAGAGTACACATCACATCTATCTTGTTAGATATGGGCTTTATATTGATGACATCAAGGAACTCTATACAGTATATGGGCATAAAAGGGATTCTGTTAGTGTGGTTTCCCTGATCATCACAGTGATTTCAGAGCGTGATGTCAATGATGGCAATATTTGATTTGGGATTACTTAATAGTATCAAGAATGATTCTGAAAAGACATGTAGATGGGTTATAATAGATTACAAAAAAGTTTAAATTCCTTTGAATGAATTATCTTTTACTTGAGTTGAAATGATTACGGTTGTCTGCACACTGTGCTTGTAAATGTACACATATTCTTAGGGGTAAATGCAAGTGAAATACTTGCATTGTAGAGCCTTGGTCTCAACAATGGTTTGCTGTTCACTTCTTCTCATGCTTCGATTTGCTCAGGCCGAACAGCTAAACAGGGAGCTCTCCCTCTCTGACCATCTCCTCCCGAGTCAACATACTCAGTCAGGTGATTGGACCCGAACTAATGGCTGACTACTGCCAACGACATGAGACACACGGCACAAACTATGATGAAATTGTCCACCACAGATGCTTCACAAAGGCCACCCTACCCAGCATCAGATTAACCTGACTATTAATTAACCAGATGGTGGCGGTATTGAGTTCACAAGTTATTTAAGGTCACAATACAGCATCCATCTGGGATTGCTCAAGCCCAGCCACTGAAGAAGGCCGTCCCTTTTTTTTCAAGCTAATTGGCAGCAGGTGATCGGATGGGAGCGTCTGCCTATCAGCGTCTGGGCGTGCTAACTCCAACCAATCATATTAACGACGTGTCTACTCTACAGTACATGACGTATAGTAGCTGTGCCAGCAGGAAAGTCTCTCTCCCACGCTGTGCAAACTCTGGTACGGTCACAAAGTAGCAGCAGACTTGTTCGTGGTTGCGGCCAAGTCAAAGAACTACAGTGCAACAGGCGCTTCTCAATGGCGTCACACCCGGTATCGCTAAGATCCCGCCAGTAGCTGCCGCTGATTAGTTTGACGTGGGCGGTATCAGTTCCAATCTCTGAGCGATTCCAGATGGAAGCTGTATTGTGACCGAATAAATCATCCGCATGTAAAATAATATTTATTTTTGGTATTCCACAACATTAGTTTTCTTAGTTGTGAGATCCCAAAAATGCATTGTTTTACATATGATTTGGGTCGTCAGTCTTCCTTCTTTTTTGTGTACCCAATCCGCCATTATAATTATATATACTGTATATTATAATATATTAATTTTCATGACACAAATCCACCCAATCTGCGGTTATGTGCAGCTAAAACTGCCTATTCTGAGAAAGCCACAATATGCTTGCAGAAAAATTGGCTATTTTCAGCAAAGCGATTTGGCATAGAGGGAAATAAGGAGGGGACCAGGTTTAGACTCCTGGGGGACCACAGTCAACGCAAGTATGTAGGGTTTAAGTGTTAGGAGATAGGAACATTCTAAAGGAACACTCAAAAGGAAGCCGCTAAACGAGAACAAAACCAGTGGAGCTAAAAAAACGAGCACTAACAGAAGGAAATTATCTGTTCCTACTGAGACATGCCGGGGGAATGGGAAATGTTCACAATTACAGATTCTAGGATTAGAGCTTTAACAGGCTAAATTTCTAAAATGGCTTCCTAACTTACAAGTCTATATAGAACGATTTAGTGGAAGAGGAATCAGTCTACAGCTCATCCCCATTAGGTCCGGCTCCCTTTGACCCGGATTCAAACCCCCCAAGATCTCTTTATGCCGCTGCAAATCCAAGCAGCTCCTACCCTTGTTGACAAAAGCCAGCCTGCCAAAGCTACGGCTAAAACAGTCTTTGTAAAAAACAGCCCTCCCCCATGGGGGTTGATGGGTGGCAGGGGGGGTAGTGAAAGAGCGAGGGAGAGAGAAGAAAGCTCTCTGCAGACAGCAAACAGAACATAGAAAGGGAAGACTGTCGTGTATCCGCTCCAGCAGACAGGAGGAATAAAAGCTGCGATGACCTGCACTCTAGACACGTCTCTCTGTCTCTTCTCCCTTTTGTTGTCAGGTTGAGGTCTGAGCGGACACAACAAAAAAAAAATGGCAGATGGAATAGAGAGAGATGGGGTGATGGGAAAGTGGAGGATGGGGATGGATGGAAAAAGGGAACGGATGGATGCCCCACGGCTACTTTCAGACACTGTCGGCCGCTCGTGCCTTCATGTCCGTCCGAGTCCCTGGCTCTTAAAGACGTTGCTCACTCGCCACTCTGTCAGCCCCTGTCATACTCCTCCCGCAATTACCGGAAGATTCGCCAACTACACGGCCTCTTTTTCTCCCACCTTTTTTGGACGACTGCAATATTTAATGCTTTATTGCTGACAAGCCAACAAATAGGGAGCGCTGGGGCGAGGCGAGCTAACCGTTTGCGTACAAGTGGGTGCCCTACAGGTTTCGATTCAAACAATGCCTATTGCAGAGGTTGATAAATACTCCCAACTTGTCCCACCAATCATTTCCCTTTAGCGCTCTTTAAACGGTTACTCTGCAGAAGTCATTAACATCCGCAATGAGGCGTTGAGGGTGTGGGGAGGGGATAAATTGGAAAGTCGAGCCTGATATTACATCCAGTGCACTTTGTCTTCGGTGTGGACCTGGAGTGGGCATGCACGTTTCCTCATGTGTGTGAGTGCACGCACGCGCGAGCAAGGATGGCACAGGTAGTGAATTTTACCCATCATCGTCCAACGCAGCTAATGACATTCAGAAAAGCTGATGATGCAAAATTGCCAATGACACGATCCAGCAACTTTAACTGCTGCAAAGGTCTTACGGTTGCTCTGGCTATCATTAATATGAGACAATTTCGCCTACTTTGCAAAATCCATGACCTGTTGCCAGACACGTTGCTTAGGCCCCTGCATTTCGATTTGGGCCCAATAACAATGTCTTGAAACCTGCATCTTTTCATCACCTGGTGAAATCTTGGCCCCCAAATTCAAACCAATCTCATCTCAAAGATTGCAGCAGGGCCATTACAGCGTTGTGCCTCTGCCCACCTCCCCCCCCCCCCCCCTCCCCCGGTAATACTGCCGACATGCTGGCGTCCTCCTGGGGGAAGGTGGATTGGAGAGGACTGAAATGAAACAGGGCCACAGACAAATGGCCAGCCTCCAGAGGAGAGGATGAAACGAATGGAGCGCGAGGCACAGGAACACACACCTGCGACCCGGCATCTGCTGACAAAGGCATGCCCTTCTACTGGGTCACTCGAGGGAGGGCGTGGGCATGTTTGTTGGGGGGCCTGCAAGTGCCTTTTGTGTGCAGGGTGCCGAGTGTGCCGTGCATGTGTGGCAGGGCGGGTTATGGTTGGCTCGGTGTGTACATGTGTGTTTGTGTGGGAGTGTGTGAGACAGCATGTACACATGCATGTGAACGAAATGCAACGTGACCTGGGATGCCCGATAACAACTTCTAGTCACAGGCCGGGTAGACACGAGTGTCTCCCGAGACACGGCATGGCTTGTCTGCAAAGAACAGTGGTCCATCTCTCTCTTCTCTCTTAACGCTTATCTCTCTTCGTTTCTCTCTTTCAATGTCTGTCTGTTTCTCTACGTGCCTGTCTGTGTGTGTGTGTGTGTGTGTGTGTGTGTGTGTGTGTGTGTGTGTGTGTGTGTGTGTGCGTGTGCGTGTGCGCGCATGTGTGTGTGTTTCTCTCGCTCTCATGAGACTACACCAGTGTTTATAGCAGCAAACTTTAAAGGAAACATTTGCCTTCGGTCCCACAACCACAACAGCTTCTCGCTCATTACAGACAAAGAAAATTAGCAGCTCGGCCACAAGCGTTTCATGTGTTCAGCTAGTGCCCCCCCAAGGGCGTGGTAAAAATTCTCTGCATTTTCCATCCGCTCCTGCACACCCCCTCTCTCTGCATCCCAGCAAACAGGTCCAGACAGGACCAGTGGAAAGAGGGAAGATTCAGTGGATCACAGGGCTCAAGTCAAGGAAATGTGGCAGACAGAGGTGCACACACACACACACACAATCAGACAGACACCCAACAAACAACCACCATCTCCTTCAACCCCATCACACCAAAACGGACATTACAAAGCTTGTTTATCAAAGTGTGGGGCTTAGCGTTGAGGGAGGCAGACCGTTATCGGCTAGGCAGCCCAACCACGGCCGTCTGGCTGGCTGGAATCGCTTGGCAGTCTTCTATGCTGCCGCTTTGCTGTTGACCTTGTGGAATTGGAGGGTGCGTCGTCGACCCCCCGTCTGGCATTTTGCTGGCCATTAAAGTTTAAAAACCCAGACAGTTCACAGCGAGATCTGTGAGAGAGCACCTCATCCTGGAACACATGGTGCTCACTGCTCAGTCGTCGCCGTCCTCCTCCTCCTCTCCCGTTTCGCCTTCAAATCTCTTCTTTGCTCCCCTCTCTTTCTCTGCCTCTCTCTTTCTCTCCCCACCCCCAAAACCCACAAGACAGGGGCACGGGGTTCTCTGTTCCAGACACAGGAGCCAGGAAATGCCTAGTCAGAGCACCCAGCTCTGAGTGTTTGTTAGTGTGTGTGTGTGTGTGTGTGTGTGTGTGTGTGTGTGAGAGAGAGAGACGTGTGTGTGTGTGTGTGTGTGTGAAACAGATTGGATGCTAGCGAGAGACAGTCTGTGAAGTCAACAGTGTGTGTGTGTGTGTGTGTGTGTGTGTGTGTGTGTGTGTGTGTGTGTGTGTGTGTGTGTGAAATACACAGAAGCGGCTGCCTCGTTTCTGCAACAGACATGTGGTTCAAATAGGGCCGAGTCACAGGGTGCACAGCTGACGGCAGACATAGGGGGCTTATAACTCTGTGTTGAAGACAGATAGAGATTGGCATTAGAGTGTGTGTGTGTGTGTGTGTGGTGGTGGGTTGGGGGGGGGGGGGGGGGGGGGGGGTAGAGAAGAGATAAAGACACAAAAAAAGGTTGGTAAGAATGAATTAGACTGATAAATCAAGTTGGAGCTGAGAGAATGAACAAAACAATCTATCAGGACAATGAACCGGAAACAAGACGAGGCAGTGCATGTATGATTCAGTAGCCAATGCCAACCAGTGACGGAAATGGGTTAGTTAGGTCATGAGTGGGAAACTATAATGCAGAGAGAGAGAGAGAGAGGGACAGAGAGAGAGACAGAGAGAGAGAGACAGAGAGAGAGAGAGAGAGAATGGGAGCAGGATGAGAAATGAGTGCGGAGGACAGTGCAGCTTGGGGTTGCTTTGCTCCCCTTTCGCGAGCTGATAGCTGAACCCCCTTGCTGACCTGGATCTAAGCCGCGGCACACAGGGCCTCACATAATTCCCTCTGGATGCTGGAGGAGCAGGAGCGTATTAAGTCATGGGCAAGTCGTGTCGACTCAAGTCTAGGTGGTAAGGTAGCCCACCTGGGCAGGAGGACAAGGCTGGGCACAACATGGCTCTTGGACGCGACTAGTTGTGGGTTTTAAGGGCCACACAAGGAAAAAGTACTTACATTCTTTACTTAAGTAAAAGTATCATTACTAAATACAGAAATACTCTGTTACAAGTACAAGTCTGGAATTCAAAATGTACTTGAGTAAAAGGATGAAAGTGTTGGCATCAAAATGTACTTAAAGTAGCAAAAGTAAAAGTACAAAAATGTTTGAAAATAGCCGATCTACAAGCTCACAACGCGTCGCATCGCGACACGTTGTGAGCTTGTAGATCGGCTATTTTCAAACAGCCTTGGTATAAAATAGTGGTTTATGTATGTTTTATAATATAATGTATATCTGAAAAGTAACTAGTAACTAAAGTTTTCAAATAAATGTAGTGAAGTAAAAGTACAATATTTGGATCTGAGATGTGGTGGAGTACTAGTAAAAGTATTGGAAATGTGGGCAAAGACATGTAAACGATCTTCTTCGAGAGGGGGTTCATTCAACTCATCGTTCATTCAACTCAATAATTTCACAAGAGCCAAGTGCTGAGCTGTGGTGTGGAAGCCTTGAATGTGCTACAGTCCATCTGTAATACACCCCCGAATTTACTCTGACAGGAGCCATGTGTGCAGCACTGCTATAATGCAGTAGTAAATTATAGTACTGCAGGCTGGCCGATAAGAGCCACGGTCTTACTCTAACATTAGACGTCAGAGTCTCTAGAGGAAGAGAGCGTAGTAAAGAGCCACTTGTTACCGGCCCATATTGGCTGCAGCTATCTAAAATAGGGCCGGGGGAGAGTTATGAATGGGGCTGCCCTCTCCCGTTCTCTGGGAAGCCGAGCGTGAGGGGCGGGAGGGGGGGGGGGTTATAACATTAGGAACCTCAGAGATGTACAGAATTAAGCTTAGCACTGCCACAGGCATTTACCTAAGCAAACACAGCTGCCATGTGTGTGTGTGTAGAACGAAAGAGAGAGAAGGGATTATGGTAACACGAGCAGTCTGGCTCTTTCAAATTGGGGTGGGGGGGTGGGGGCACTCCACAAGGCTTTGGAGTGCACACACACACACACACACACACACACACACACACACACACACACACACACACACACACACACACACACACACACACACACACACACACACACACACACAGAGTAGGGATGGGACGATACGGAAATTTCATATCACGATTATTGTGACAAAAGAAATCGCGATTTACGATATTTTCGCGATACAGAAAAGGGGAAGATTTATTGCCAGTGACTTCAAAATACTGGAAACAGAGGCCTTCCTAGAAAGAGTGGACAGCAGCAATGCCGGCCACATTACTCAATTGTGAGCATTGTGAGCTTGTAGATCGGCTATTTTTTGGCAAAGACATTTGATAGAGTGAAAAAAAGACAAGTATGAATATTATAAGTACCCTTTACCAATTATAGAGGGTTTAAGTGGTACCGGATATGCAGCTCAGCAAATAAAAGGCGAATTGATCCCAGTGCATGACGGAGGACGATATCACAATATATTAAATCTCCACGATACGATTATTGTGAGTGTTTTTTATGGCGATAAACGATAATATCGCTTATCGTCCCATCCCTAACATAGAGTTCTCTAGCTCCAACCCCCCCCCCCTCCCCCTCCTCCTCCTACTCCTCTTTCCAGCAGGGCCTCCTTCCAGGGAGCACAGCCAGCAGAGAGGAGTCAGGCTCAGATAACTCCTTGTCTTATCCTAACAGGATTCATTCCGTACACAAAGGACCTTCCAAAGAGAAGGAAAAAAGGGGGCTTGGGAGCCCTTGAAGCCGGGTTAAGCACCATATACAAGGCCCCCCCTCTCATGTGGTAAGAGCATCTCAATCCCTCTAGACCCTGAAACAAAATGGCAATCACAGACCGGCAACAAACATACAATTCGCCAGTGGACCTCGAGCCATTGAGCAGACCAGTGATACTCAAACTCCGGCCCGCGATTCCCACCAGCAAACTGAGTAGATTGGACCTTCCGTTTCAGAGATAAAGGCCAAAACATCTTGAAAGCGGCCGTTGAAATCGCTGATTTTTGCTGTTTTCTTTACCAGTGGCTCTGCCCAACTAATTAGTATACCCAAAACGACATTGTAGGCCTAATGCAAATCAAATGAAAGAGAGATGTAGCCTACTGTAGCTCTACAACTGCATCATTGGCCATTTGGTAGATAAAAAGTCTGGGATATCTATTTTAAGTACTTTGCTTGATTTTATTTTGTTTTCCTTAGCCATAACTATTTATTTTCAGTTCACAAGTTTATTTTCTGTAAAAAGCCATTTGTATTGAATGTGGGCCAAGCCATAAATAATTGAAAGAGAGATGCGCTCAGCTATCTTTATCCCACTTGATAGCAGGCAGACAGATATCAACCCAGACAAATAGCAGACAAATGCACATTTGTGTGGAATATGCTAATTGCACAGTAGCAAATTGCTTTGATTACTAATTGTGTCATTGACAGAATGTAAATGGCATTCCAAGCCATAACATAATGCACATTGCACTTGTCTTACGTTATGTGGAAATAAAGCAAATAAAAGAGAGAAGTTATCAAGTAATAACATTTCATCAACTGGCCCGTGGCCCCTTGACATTTTTGTAATATGGACCACAGGCTCAGACGTTTGAGTAGACCATGGGAGACAGGGGGGAGGTCGGGCCAAAGCCTGGGTGCTGTGGTCTGTGATTAAATAAAAAATAAACAAATAAAAGGAGACTTTGGTGATCTCTCAAGAGACATGACCCACAGACTAGGCAGGCATTGAGATTTATTGTACCTTTAGTTTATGCTCTGTTACTTTGCTAAAGTGGATGAGCGTCCTATTAGATTAGGCTGGGCCTCATTAAATCAAGCATGGTAAGGAGGCGCACACGCACACACACACACACACACACACACACCCTTTCAAAAATGCAAAACAAGTATCTAGTGTTTGCTCAAAGCTCTGCTAATGTTTGCTTTCACATTTGCGTTAAAATGCCCGCCGCAGAGAATTCTTGGAAGGGAGGAGGCGGTTTGTGTTCAGATTATCTGCTTGTTCACTCAGTGTCCCGTCCGTTTCAGCAGTGTGTGTCTCGGAGAACAGGCTGCATTGTGTGTGACGGGACTGCTGCAAAATCAGTCTTGGGTGTCAGGTAAGGCCAGGGTGCGCGGATGGAGCAAGGGACGGGGAGGCGAGGCAGAGCGAGGCGAGGAGCGGTCATCGGGAAGAGAGAGTGTAATAGGATGAGAGAAAAGGGGGCGTCTGGAGAGCACAGATTTGAGTCTGGAGGAGATGAGAGTACCCTTGACTGAGTTAACCCCACGGGCCTGTCACATCCTATTCTCAGCTTGGCTGAGCAGACGGTGTGAGGACCACAAAGGGTTTTGCGAGTGCAGTCACATGCTGTCGGCTGACTCGCGCAGACTTAATGATTTGGAAGCAACCACCGGGTTCTAAATCACACCTAATTTAATGTCGGAACGGCTCATATTCCGAGGCACAGGTCGCATATCCGACGTGACCGTCAACCATCAATGAATCGGTAGAAGCAGATAGTAGTGAGAGCCATTTCAAAATATATATATTTTTTTCCCGTCTTTTTTTTTGGGGGGGGGGGGGGGGGGCTTTTATGCCTTTAGGGAAGGGGAGTGACTCGTAGTAGCAAAGGCAGACGGGATCGGGACACAAACCCGCGACGCGCCGTCAGGCTACATTGTAGCCTAGGTGCCCGGACTGCTACGCCAGCGTCTGGGCAGAGAGCCATTTCAAGTTAGGTTTAACCATAATGGAAGTGGGAGAAACATTACTATGCTTATTCTTTTAATGAGATCCAAGTTGTTGACCTCTAAAGAGGGCATCTTAATTTAACTTGATGTTACTCTAACAGACCTTCTAGTATTTGAGAGACCTTAGGAAAAGTAAGAGAAGCCAAAAAGTACATTTTTGGTGCTGGTCAGTGTTTCCATGAAATGTCCAAATAAAACAAACCAGTAAAACGTAAGACATGGCAGAAAGGGGACAGAGTTGCATAAGGGGCCCGGTGCTTTACACACTGTATAACAAGGATTTTCTTGTTTGGCTGCCTGCGTTTTGTCTTTCCGAAAATATTTATTCCCCAAAGCCAAATGGTCTTCCACGTGACAGTGAGGCAGGGGAAAGCGAGGGTGCTTGTATTCCACAGAGCACACAGAGGAGAGCAATGTGGGCCAACCCCCCGAAACAACACGGCAGATTGTTTCCCACTAACAAAGAGGCTCTGGTTTCTCATACAGAAAAGGGGACGATTTATTGCCAGTGGCTTCAAAATACTGGAAACAGAGGCCTTCCTAGAAAGAGTGGACAGCAGCAATGCCGGCCACATTACTCAATTGAATCAGGCTAGGGGAGGAAGAAGCCGATGAAAACCCCTAAACTCTGTGCATGCAGCACTACCAGCTAATGACAGGAGAAAAACAGCTGGATTAGAGAGGATATTCTGACCTTGGCACTTTGCTAAAGTGTTGTGAAACTGGATTCAGGCATAGGGAACTACAGCCTGTGTATAAGCACCACGTTAACCGGGGATGGGGGAAATAGAGCCGTAAACAATTCCTAAATAGGGAAAAATCACTAAAGCGCTACAGCCGAGTTTCCTCTGATGAGGACTAGTTAGACTCTAAGACAATCCCTGTAGAATGCAGCTAGTTTCAAGTGAGTGAGTTGGAGTGAGACCAGGGCTGTGGCAGACTACATCCTCTGTACAATCTCTATAGACACTAGATACTTATATTCTTTATGGTCTACTGCTGCCCAACCTTCTGTATAGAGTCTCTAGGTCTCACAGCAAATGTCTTCCTTATCTTTGGAGCCCAGCGATTCTGAGGAACAGCAGAGGTGCTCAAAGACCCACAACGATTCCTTCAACTCCCTGGTACATTTCATTGTAAACTCATTATTTGTCCACACCCTGAGCTGGCAAGAATTTGGACTCTGGGGTTTCTGCTACTTATGCTTGCAGTTCACAAGTTCAAAACGAAATCAATTATTCATCAATCCCTGTAATGTCTATTGGCAACATGGGAAAGAGGGGCAAAGAAAGAAAGAGGGAGCGATAAAGAGTGTGTGTGTGTGTGTGTGTGTGTGTGTGTGTGTGTGTGTGTGTGTGTGTGTGTGTGTGTGTGTGTGTGTGTGTGTGTGTGTGTGTGTGCCCGCGCGCACATATGTATGAATGTATGAATCAATGTCTTATTGTGTAAGTGTTGCGATGCGAGGTAATGCAATGTGAAGTGCGAAGTTGTGTGCAAGATATGGGACAAGGGATGATTCACTAAGCCTTTGAACTGAGGCATATTGCCATTAAAAACCCTGTGGAATTAACCGGACAGAATTTGTGGAGCGTACACAAGTGGGACAGGCAAAGGAGAACGGGGCGTGGAGCTGAGAGAGAGAAAAAAGAGAGGGAGGGAGAGAGAAAGTGACCGCACAAGGCTAATCAGATTTTATAGATTGACTGGTCTGAAAGGGCTGATCTCAACATTTGGTTCGGCCCAAATGCCCGGAGGCGTGTGAGCACTTTCGCGTGCACATATATAGGATGTCTACACAGGCCATGATTTCTGTTGTTTTGACCTCCGCCACAAGTCAATGCCAGATGAAATTGCAATTGATTGGCTGCTCGCAAATCAGCGAGGGGAAATAAAAAGGATGTGGATCATGCTTATATGATATAAATTCGTGGTGTTGACATGGAGTGGTGACAGGATGTGGATGGATGGTAATAAACAGGTTTTGACACTAATGGCACTTTTTTGAATACAAAGGTTAACCCAGAACACTCCACAACCTGAAAGATTCCACAACGAGCAGCACTACGCACACAAACACTACAGCTTTGTAATCTCTGAGAATATTCACGTTTTTTGACTTGGACCTTATAACCACATAGACCCTCTATGCTTAGTAAAACAGACCTGATTTGCACTTTCCTTGTGTTCTTTTTCCATCTACCCCATCCTCTCTTCACCAAAAATAACCGATCTACAAGCTCACAACGCGTCATCGGCTCTTTTTGGTGAACCTTCCCCCCAGAATTGGGATGCTGGGGTTCAAGTGGTTAATCTAGAAAATTCCAATTTGTATCTCTGAATATTGTCCCCCGGCTCCTTAATTATTCATATTTTAACCTACAATGGCCCTAATATGTCGCAATACAAAAAGAAAATGCACTAGGCTACATACAGCAAAATAATAAATGTGCTTGTAGTGTTATGGCAAAATTAAAGGGATAAAGGATGTAGGATAGGCCTATTTGAGAAGTTGACAAAGCTGGTATATTTATGAAACAATAACTGCTAAAAGATTACAGCAATCAAAGAAAGAATGTTTGTTTTATGTTTTTGATAGTTAATACAAGTCAATATAATGTGAAATTAAATCTAGGTACTGTCTGATCTGTAAGGTCAGGTAAATGTCCCTTAAGTTAATGCTCAGCCCAGGCACCCCAAGCAGTAAACCTTGGGAACACTAGAACATTGAAAGAAGGATGCTTCCTCAGTCTCTAAAATCATAAAAATCACACCCGTGTGAACTGAGCGGTGGTTTACCCCCCCCCCCCCCCCCCCCCCTTCCCCCCTGTGTGTGTGTGCGCGCGTGTGTGTGTGTGTGTGTGTGTGTGTGCCTGGTCTGGCCTGGCCTGAACAACAGCGCCCCTCCCTTAACATGTGTGGTCATAAAAGGTACTGCAGGCCTGCAGGCTACATACAGACACACACGCGCACACACACACACACACACACACACACACACGCACGCATACACACACGGCCACGTATAGGAGACGGTGTAACCACCGCTCAAAAAAAGAGACAAGAGAGATCTCTGTGATCCGCTCTTCATGACATTTGCAAATTGAAAAATGATTTTGTTCTGTGATGTCAAGATAAAGAATCAAAATGATGAAAAGTGTGAACGCCAAAACTTCAGTGAGACCGAGTGATGCTTGAAGAGATCAACAATATCAAAATGGGTATTAGCAATGATGACAAGCACATTAAGAGATTTGCTAGAAAAAGGACGAATTAAGCAGAGTCCTCAATCTAAAATGCCATCCCCTAAAAAAGATGGTTGTGGATGATTGTGTAAAATAACAAACAGTGGACCATTTACAGATGCTCCAGTGAATAATTCAATACTACCGTACATACACTGTTAAATATGCAGTACTGTCGCTAGCCAAAATCTCTCATCTTATGGCATGTCCCTGCACTTAAACCTTTCTCTGTGCTGAGCAGGGCAACACTTGGACTGTAGATAAAGGGAGATGAAGCTTAGACTTTAGGAAGGGTCTGAGGCTTGCCTCAGATCTATGGTAGAGGAAGGAAAGGGAGGATTCCCACCCTGTAATTTACTAAGGTCTTGGCTGGCCAACTCCCTGGGCTGGTACACCACTACTTCCCATTCCCCCGGAGGCGCTTTCTCAAGCGAAGGCAAGCCACGCACCAAGCCTTATCACCGACTATTTAACATCTGGGGGCCACAGATCACCTGCTGATACATAACCCCCTGTCAAGATGAAGCGTTTTACATTCTAGAGTTGTTTCACTAGGGAACTAGCTAAGAAGAATAGAAATAAATACACTGTCATCTTCCACTGGTGTCAACTGCATACTATAATGCAGTGGTTCTCAACCTTTTCAGGCCCGACCCCCAAAATAATCATATTCTAACTGGGGACCCCCCCACCCTGAAGAGCACTAAGAGTTGAGGCATTACATTTTGCATTTTGTAACACAGTTCTATTTTGAAAATAGCAGATCTACATGCTCACAACGCCTCGCAATGAGAGGCGTTGTGAGCATGTAGATCGGCCATTTTCACGATTTCTGCATCTAATATTTGACAATTTGGCCAATGTTTAATTTGTCATTTTAGAGGTATTAAAAGGTCCTTAAACTGTCACTTTAGAAATGTGCAGATACCCTCTAGTCTATACACATAAACCTTGTTGGTTTGTTCACTGTCGAGTGAGAAAACAATGTTGCACATTAAGTTAGTGATCTGGGGACCCCCAAAATAATTTCCCGACCCACAGGTTGAGAACCACTGCTATAATGAACAGTGATTGGCTGTTTAGTGATTTTTACAGGAAAGGGACACATTTTACGCTTACATACCTGTAGTACAAGTGGCTCTGGATTGAAGGCCAAGGTCATTAGCAGCTGCATCCTTTCTGTATCCTTCAGGTTCTTCAGCAGGAAGCTGCCCGAATCTTTGGTCTCCGCGTACCTGCGGACCACACGGTCCAGCAGCCTCTGGGAGGGGCAGTGCACCAGGTCCGACCATCCTTCCACCACGTCTGGCGTGAGCAGACGGACATCCCCGTTGAGCCGGGCAAATTCGGTCTTGTACATGGCCTGGATGAGGTCACAGCGCGGCCTGCCCGTGGCCCTCTTGCAGATTTTCTGGTCGATATCGGCCAGCTCCTGGTTGGAGCCCAGACGCTTGAGCACCACACGGCGCGTGCCCTCCCGGGGCTCGCCGTACTGGGCAAAGTACACGTTTTTGACATTGAAGACGTCCAAGAAGCGCAGCCGGCCCCAGGTCTCGAAGGACACCTGGCCGTTCATGAACTTGCGGCACCAGCTGGTGCCGAAGCACGCGGGACACTTGTTGAGGTTGATGAAGCGTCTGTCCGTGAGCTCGTTCTTCTGGAAGGACGCAAACAGGTTGTGAGTGTTCATCAGCAGGATGACGAACAGGCCCACCACGAACAGGAGCTTCAGACAGCGGTACAGGCGGCCAAGCTTGAGCGGCAGGAAACGCAGCATGTTGGGGCAGGCGGGGAGGGGGATCTTGGGGGACAAGGGGGAGAGGAGGCACACCGAGATGATCTGTGGGGGCTCGGCCTTAATGCCTCTCCGTCATGATCCGATGGAGTAACGCCATCTACTGCGCCAGGCAGGGGTGATGTTGGCACAGATGCCCTGTGCCAAGCCCTGGCAGTGGGCAATGAGTCATGTTCTCCCTTCTGTGCGTGTGCGTGCACTCTCCAACCAACAGGCCTGAAATCAAGTAGAGAGCAAGAAAGAAAAGGGAACACATGAGAACAGGGCAAATGAGGATACATTTCACAACAGCTGAGACGTTGAATCTTGAATGAGACCGTTTTGGTCATGGGTAACCGGCAAAAAAAGACCAGCACTTTTAATTTTCCCAGCACTGGGCCTGTAACTTGAAACTCCCCAGCACCAACATCCATACCTCCCATAAAACAAAGAAGCACTTTCTGTGGCGTATGAAATTGTTTCACAAATTGGCATTGCTTGGGTCATTTGAGAGAATTCATTGCTTTCTGTGCAGAAATGAGATGGCTCTCAGCCAATGCAATAAACCTGCCTGTGCCAGTTCACAGTCTTTCTCTCTGGGAAATCACTTCTTACAGCCCCTGATAAAAACTAATAATAAATAAGGGAATGGAAAAAAGTGGGAAGAATAAAATGTCACTGATCAAATTAAGCGATGTATAACGTCCTCCTTCAGTATCAATAAAATGGCCTGGACTCTGGGGAGGATTCCAGGGGTTGGCCCTGCAGCTGTAGCAACATCCATCAGTGTGGGCCCCCACCAAACGCACAGCGGAATAACAATACACTCTGCATACTGGCAACGCGGAGCTGCACAATTTCAGTTGAACAAATCCTCCCGTCTAACGGAGGAATCTCTCTTCCTATTGTGAGACGAGTCATGCTGTGCATAGTTTAACCTTTGATCAGAGCTGCCCTGCTTGGTTTTAATCTAGCTTTGAACTTATCCCTTTGAAAATGGCTTGTGTCGTTAAAATAATCTCTGCTCATTTAAATGGAAAAAAAAGAAAAACACACACACACACACACACACACACACACACACACACACACACACACACACACACACACACACACACACACACACACACACACACACACACACACACACACACACACACACACACACACACACACACACCCCAGAGGCATGGTGTGAATGCATTTGTTAGGCAGGTTTATAATCATCCAGGCTTACTAGCAGAGACGAGAAAATCGTAAGAACCAAGCACAGTGGAAAGAAACCAAAGTCTTGGCTCACTATGCAAGGGCACCACTATGGCCTCAGAAAGCCTCAAAGCCTGTAACAGTACATCCATGATATAGCCATGTTATACTCATGATTAGCTATTTAGCTATGAGACTTCACAATTCTCTTTGAGAGAGAATAACACAATGGCTTCAACCATGCAAATTGCCCATAGTCAATTAGAGTGCATTAGGACATGCCTATTAGAATAGCTGACTTAGGAGGGCATGGCTAACGAGCAGGCACGCCAGTGTGATTAGTGTGCATGTCGATGGGTTCCTTGCGCTCCGCGTTCAGATCGAAGTGGATGAGATTTGAAAGGACACAGAGACAGCAGGCAGCCAAGAGAACATTGGCTGCCGGAGATGTGCGGCTGTTACAGCAGTCGGGATGAGAAGCTCAACACAGCACTGCCTTTAGACCTTTGTCTGATAATTCCACCAGGTCAGACTCAGGACAACATTAATAATGCAAAAACCTTGTATTGGTGGTGGTGCAAGTGCATCTACTGCTATACCATTTGTTCCTGAAGGGGGAAAAAAAGATTAAACCACCATTTTCTGTTATTCTTTGAGCAGACAAAAAGCAGAATGAATGTAGTATGCCCAGGATTTTCTTCTTTGTACTATAATTTAAGAGCACATAAAATACTGCCTTAAACTGATCCCTGCCTCCTTGAATCAAAGATGGGTCTAAATTATTAATTAATTTACTGTTTTCAGACGTTTCATTTTCCTTCTAAAACTACATTCTCCAGCTGGTTAGGAAACGTGACACATATCCTCAGGCTACGGGGCAACACGTCCCATCTCCCAGACCAATTCAGTCTGGGAGCACAGCAGAGACCGAATTGGTCAGTGCAGACACTAAACGTTAAGAATATACCACAACGGCATAATGAAATTGTGTTTTTCATCAGGTACCTGTCACATGTCCCAATTCACAGGACTTGTTTGCTCACCATTTCAAAATGTATCAGAGAAAATAATACCTGGGCACTCCAGGAGAGACTATAAAAATACTGGAGCACTCGACTGGTCTGCACGCTCTTTATTTTGTAGGGGTGACCGTCACCGACGAGCCCTTCTACCTCGAAATGTATTTGAATGTATTTCAAAATGTTTTAAATACAGCAAGCAGTCTAATGGGGCTTTTAAGCCGTGACATCATTTTGTAGTCAGACCTCCAAGCAGATTTATTGTCAATATCTGTCCCTCGATATTTCAACAGATCCGAGACAAAGATAACGACTAAAGTATAATTCTACCACTTTCCTTTCAACAACAAAGAGAAGAAAAATGTGTAAATAGTAAAAATAGTAAAAAGATTCGCTTTTTTGGGGGGGAAAAGTTCTCCTCTGCCTACAAAATGATGTCAGACTTAACAGCCCCATAGAGCCCTTACTTTAAAGCGGTGCTGTTAACACCGGTTCATTACGTCATCAGTGATTTTCTGACCAAAGCTTAGCAGTTAGCACATTTCAGATCACATTTCAAGTCAGATGAAAGTAAGCGTTTGACTTCCAGTCAGTGGACGTCAAAGCACGTTCGTCAAGTAAGACAATTACTTAGCGTTTAACTTTGAATTCAAAATAAGACCAACACTGACTTGCCATTTTTTGAGGAATGCTTAGTTTTAAAAAAAAAATACCGTATGTGAAGTGAACCCATAGTCAAATTATATATAGGCTAATTGTATCGCTGTTGAGATTCAGCATATCAAGACATTTTGTCCATATTGTGCAGCCCTAGTAGGCATGTTCATACAAATGCACTTGAGATTCTTTTGAATGTAAAGTGCGTTATAAATAAAATGCAATATTATTATTATTATTATTAAATGCACCAGAGTTTGAATCGGACTCCGGTCATGTCACACATCTCTCTGACCTTAGTTTCCATTCTCTTTAAACTATCTAATAAAGAGGTAAAAAAAAAGAAAAAAAGAAAAAGAAAAAAGACTAAAATGCATTTCAATGGTCCAACTAAATCAAAAGTTCAGGTGGGTTCATTTGGGCAAATTCCTACCTTAAAATAAAATATTTGAAATTTAAACCGATATGTAAATATTTTTGGGAGTGTAATTACACCCCCTGCCAAAACTCTGATAAGCAGGCCAACACTGCGATTTAATATTAGTATATGAATAATGCCTTAAATTCAATTATAAAAAAAAGGAAGAGAAAAATAGCACATTCATATTCAGCAGGTTAAGAAAGAGGGCATTTGTCTAGAAGTCGATAAAATAAATGGGGGAGCAGTGTTGGGATGCAAGACTGGAGAGAGGTAAAAAAGCAACATCGATAAGTCAAAAGGACGTCTGTTTTCTATTACAAGGAGTGAGAAGGAAGCTGATTGCTAGGGAGAACAATTGAACATCCCTGGCACGATATGATCTCTTTGAGGTACCATTTAGCATCTGACACTGGCAGCAGTACAAACCTGGCAGCAAAGACTTAAGAGTGGGAAAGCTGATCTGGGTTCTGGTTGGATGGAAGGGGTAAGAGTATGGGCCACAACCTGAGTCAGCCTGAGAAAATGCTTCAGAGCCACCTCTTGATCCCTTCGGGGCAGGCAGTTGAGAGCCGAGGGCAGGCTGGAACAAGCCCTGAACCAGACCCGGTACGCTGCAGTGTAATGAGATGCATTGGCTGGCCGTTAATGCTGGGATGATAGCGAACAGTTTCTCCAGCTCCTTGAGAGAAAGTGTTGGGCCTCAATTACCTACGGAGCACCACTTGTATTAAGTGGGTGACCTTACTAATTGCTGCAGTCACATAGGGGTAATCTATACAAGCCTCTTCCCCATCCATTAATGGGAGAGATTAAAATTGTAAAAGGATTACAAATGTTAACAATGAAGTGTTTGAAGTTCCTCTTCCAGCCAGGTTGCTCAAATTTAACAGTGACACTCACTGCTATGATGAGGCCTAATAATACTACATCTACAGGAGCCTCATTCAAAGAACTTTCAGATTCAATTTAATCTTAAATAACTACTTGGACAAAAAACAACGATCAAGCACAGAAAAAAATGGAAATGCTCAAATCATGTGAGACAGATATGTCCTGCTGGTTATGTCGTGTACTCTTAGGCATGGCAGCGCACATCGTACCACAGAGACCTATGCACTCCTTTGGTGACATTTGCGCTTGGTAATTTATTTTACAGGCGTGAGGAATTAAGCCAATATCCAAACCCAGTGTGTTCTCAATTAAAAACATGATGAGATATGCAATAGGTTAACCTGCTGAAGGTCTGTGGCTCTGTGCACCAAAACCTAACGTGTGGGGACTGGGGAGCCCTTTGTTCCTCAATAGCTTGCCCATTGTCTTCACGAATGTACCTGTCAACCCAACTCATTTCCTGCTATCCCCGTCGAAACCGGAGATTTCCCACTGTACCGCACTGCCATGCCCATAGATCCCGGAAATGTAATTACCTTTAATCATTATGAAACGATTAAAAGTATGATCGCAGATTATAGCCGATTCTGACTCTTTAGGCCCGCCTCCTAACTGTATTTCCTGTTTTGACCGGATCTAGGTTTCCATATCCGGTCTGAGGCCGCGTCATAGCTCCGATTCCATAGGTTTCCATTGTAAACAAAGGAAGGAGCTGCACACGTTTTTGTTTTTATTTGGAAGCCGTTTGATTCTTTTACCCGCCTGGCATATGATCTGCGCACATATCGTCTGCTATGTGCGCGACATGCCCTCGCAGGATATAACGCACAGCTCGGCGTTTTACATGAGTTTTTCTGTAAACAGCGGCAGATAAAAACGGATATTTCCTTTTCCAATGGGATTGTTTTTTTTTTCGAAAGCTGCGGTCCGGTCTGCAATGCTGGTACATGTTACATGCACAGATCGTGCGCGATGCGTGCACGTGCCCACGTTAAAAGGTAAGGACAATTTGGCAGTTGCTGAGTTCAGGCCATGTTTAAAATGGGAAGGTGTGAAAAGTTCTGTTCTTCTATAAATTATGTGACAACTTTCAACTCAACACTGCTGTTCATGCGTTATTGGAAGATGTTAACCGTGCGTTTCAATGAAAACAAATGTTCAGAGATGAATTACTATTTTGCTCATGATAAGTGTCTTAGAAGTAGGGCTGTCACGACATTTTACTTGACGATTAGTTGTCACTCAAATAATTGTGATTAATGATTTAATTGTGTTTTTGTCGTTGACAGTTCCATCTGTTTGGCTTTTAGGTTTTGAAGTTGCACATGGTAGATATGACACATAACCTAAATAAACATGCTATTTCCACTATTTTTGACTTTTCTTTTTTAATATATGAACATTTTTCAACATGGAAAGGATTATGACGATTATGAAACATATTCACGATTATGTCCAAGAATTGCGATTAGAAGATTATGTAATAATTTTGACAGCCCTACTTAGAAGTCCCTTTTCCCCCCCCCCAACAACAAATATTTTGTTAGATTTGTGCTGACATGCTGTAACCCTGCCATTGGTGTAGCTGTCCATGTACTCTCCACTCTGGGATTCCTCTGTGCTACAGGGACTTTCCTGAGGGAACACAGTGACAGGTAAGGTATCTCTGAACTGTATCCTAACCAACGGTGATCATAGGTGAGTCAATATATGTTTTTTTTTTCCTTTGCCCATACCCAACACCATGCCATCTAAATCTAAAACTTGTCACCAAGTGCACAATTGTTATGATTTCTTACATATTAAATCCCAATTCATAGGCATTTTAAGATCCTGGCAGCCATTGTGGACTCTTTAGTATGTTCTTAAGCATGTCCAGAGGTACCAGAATCAGTTGATTCCCCCCTACCATTAGAGATATATCCATTTTAAGCTCTCCGCAGCCATCGGGGACGCCATCTTAAAAAGTATGGCTTTCTGGGAAAGTAGAGTATGTTATTTAGCATGCACAACTAGAATCCATTGAAATACCAGTTTTGTCTAAATATTTTGGGGGTTAAGTGATATTTTTTCATATATTGATTCACCTATCAGGGCTTCGCTACGTAGGCCATCTTGCCGACTAGACAATACTGTCGATGCATTTTCCACTTACAACCGATGAGCAGGCACGCATAAAGAAGGATTGTGCATGAATTTAATTTCCCTGGGGTCATATGGTGCAGTTGACTTTCTTTTGTTTTCCATGGTTCAATCTGAATAAACACTCTTACTTGTGTGATAGATTTATATGCCTACCTACAGGGAAATCTGTAATTGGTCCCTTTCCAGAGGCACAGGTGATTGTAAACCGCTTCATAGACACAAATCTAAGATCATTTAACATTCAATATGACAGAAGTATATATTGTGGGAGATTTTTTTAAGATTACGTTTAAGCATAAATCCAAGAAAACTTTTATGAATAAGGCCCCAATAGTCCCAGAATATTGGCTCGTGTACAACATACCTTATGTTGCATTAAATCGGTTCTTATTACAAGCAACTATCAAGATTTGGAAGTTATTTGTAATAAGGGCAATTCGTTTATTTCGTTAATAGTACAGCCCATACACAGGTCTCTGAGGTAGATTTTTTTTTTAGGAAAGTCAAGGTATGGTTTCAGAGCTAAATTAAAGCCAGATACAGCTCATTATAATACATATGTACCCCCATTCTAATAGAACAGCAGTGACATTTATAGCAATGTTTTCTTTTGGACCAACCTCACTGTGCCACAGAAACATGTTTAAAATTACCCCCCCCCCCCCCCACCACCACACACAAACACACACCCTCTGATTTTGCAGCAAGGCATAGAGGGATGGAGAGATGGAGAGATGGAGGCCGTAGGATGAGGGTAAGCAATTCGACCTAACCTGGGATTTAGAGACCCAACATTGGTTAAAAATACTGAGGGACATCAAAAATCTAATTACCACTCATCATTGAGTGCCGTTGCCAAAAGTGTGACCTATTCACAAAAAAAACAAAAAAAAATAAAAAATGAATGTGCAGTCAACAAAATGGACATACAAGCTGTGCGATGATAGGCCTGGGGGGCATGATGAAAACTTGAAACAGAATGATAAAGGTTGACTTATTTTTTTTTCTTCTAAAATTGTTCGTTTAAAGAAACTGCCCGATTTTCATAAAATAATCTGGATGGCCAAGATGGGGTTGAAAAAGAGACATCCATCTTGAATAACCTTTTGCTCTGCTCATTGTGTAAGACGATGCAATCACTCAAATGGTGTGAGAGGGCAAGGCTACTCTCCAGCTAACCCATTTTGCTCTAAACTTTTATTACGATATAATAAAGCCAAGCCTGACATGAACATGCTTGATTAATTTCATTTGATCGTGAAAAGAGCGAGTGCAAAGAGATAATATGATGAGAAAGGAAAAGACTAAAAGATAGAAAAAAAAATTTAGTGAGAGAGAGAGAGAGAGAGAGAGAGAGAGAGAGAGAGAGAGAGAGAGAGAGAGAGAGAGAGAGAGAATGATGAGACATTGAGGAAATTCAAATCAATATGACTAAGGTAGTGCCAGGGGACAGGTGGGTGTCAGAACATGCACTGTGATATGAATGGAGACAGATATATTGAGTCCAGAGCAACTCATGTCTGGCAGATATTTCAATGTTCTTGCAATGCCCACGGTTCCTACCTAGGCATTGCTCAAGCTTTTGTCTGCTTATCAATTTTTTAAACAGGCCTTCTGTTTTCCCTCTACAGACAGACACAAAGACACACACCCACACACACTGAGTAAAGTATTACACAATCTGAACTTAGTTCAAGTTATTATTGGGGGCAATTCTTTTTCCTTTATTTGGTACAGTGGAGAGAGACAGGAAACACAAATAGTAGGGAGGGAGTGAGATGCAGCGAATTGTCCAACAAGGGACTCATTGGCATTTGCGGCATCTGAGCCCATGTGGTACATGCCCGATTGCCAACCTTTTCTGGATCAGGGAGCCCTTCAAATCTTGATATCGTTGGCGGCCCACCCATCTAACCGTTGTTCAAATGGGTGCAGCAGTAGCATGCATTTACTTACTGTAGATAATGAATGTGTTCCTGATTGATCAATGGATAATTTAAGCATTCAAAGAAAAAAATAATGTTGTCTAATCATTAAAATCTTAAATAAATCTGAAGAGTTGTTTTTATAATCCACTTTCTGCATATGCATTAGACACATAGCCGTGCTAGTCAGCTATACTGTAGGCTTATTTAGCAGAACTTGTAATTTATGTACAAACAAATCAGAAGGGATTAATACGTCATTAGCCTACACCGCAAGCATATAATGCTGTGACCCGACCCTAACAAGTCTACCTTGTCTTTTCTACACTCCACTTACTTATCCGCATATGTCAGGCTTGTCAGCATTGTTGCAGATATGGCAAAAAGACTAATTGGCCGCATTATGTTAGAGCCAACTTCAACGGTCACGTCAGTGTGGCCAAATCTTTCTCTCCCTCCTTAGTCTCGCGCTCCCTGTCACTCTCCCTTAAATCTTCAGATTACTTTATTTTCTTCAAACATTGATTCTTATCTGGTGTTTGGCCAAAGATTGCTTTTTTTACTTTTTTCTCAAGGCTACAAAAAGAAGACTTTCCACATTTGATAATGCTGCGGAGTGCGGACTGTTGTGCTTGTTCTTCTGTAAAGTCGCTTGTGAATAGTATTGGTAATTGCGGGTTGCGTTTTTTTTTTTGGGGGGGGGGGCTTAAAAGTGCAGTTGCTTATTTTGCTGTGTAATGCTGTTTTAACCAGTGGTTCTCAATCATTTACCCCCAAATCTATATGCAGACCGTCTGAAAATATTGTATGCCAGCAGTGACTCCCTTACAAGATTTGTGTTATTTATTAGTTATGTTAAATAATCACAATCTTTCACATTTTCTTCAATATATTTTTTTGAAAATAGCAGATCTAAAAACTCTATGTCTATTTTCAAATAGCTGATGTATAGGTCTCTTGGACTCTTGTAGCCTAGTTGCTTCTTTTGGGGTGTTTTCATAGACCTGTTTGATTGTTTCTCTCGCAAAGCCTGGCAGCAGTGAGTGAACTGCAGGCGTGCAAAGCTCAGTCTGCCATGGCAAAATTTGATATATATCAGGCTTTTGAAAAGTCATTATTAAAACAATTTCACAAAAGTGAAAAATACCAGATACTGCTGTTTATTTCTTATTTTTGTGGTAATATTCTAACTGGCCAAGTGGAACGTAGGGTCAACTGGCCTGGAGTGTGTTTCAATAGCGGTCCAGGCCAGTGGTCCATTTAAAATGTCGAGCCCTGGGGTGTAAAGGGGTAAGGAGGATGCATGAACAGGGAAAAGGCAGACCCACTAGAGGGGTCCAGGGGTAAGTCTCTACTATGCAGAAGGCTGCTGGCACTTACAGTCATCTTGATTTGTTGTGGCAGAGAATGAGCCTTGCCCTTTTTTAAAGATGCGGTGCCATGATTCCCCCCCCCCCCCTAAAACACGATTTTTTTTTCCCTCCAAAAAACTGTACAGAAAGTGTTAAAATTATGTTTTTATGAGGCCACACCCACCAGTTCATCAAGTATGCCTGGTTGTCAGGTGGGTGGTGATCCAGCTGAAGTTAGCCACACCCACAGTATTGTGTGTAAGGTAAAAGGGGAGGGGCTGAGTTTATGATGTCATTAACTCAGTGTTTTTCGATCGGGCCTTTTGACTCGGAGGCTTTCAGCTTTCAGGAAGTACCCAAAAATACACAGGGAAGACAAATTTGCACATTATAACCACAGGAAAGTAATGTTAACTCCATATACATATACATATACTATGGCTATTGGCTATACCTCTTTAACATTTTCTTGAAAACCTACCATAGAGGAAATGCATGCTCTTGTCTTTTGACCTCAATTCTAACCTCCAACTTAAGCCACACTTGTAGGCTTAAAATAGCGTACTGTGTACAAAAGTAGTATGTAGTATGTTAGTTACTAATACTTACTATGTGGTTTTGGACACATTCTTTTAAATGAATTAGTTAATTCATTGTTCATCGTACCGCAGTGGCACACTGAACATAGCGATCTACAAGCTCACAACGCATCACCATATATTACTGAATTTCCCCCTTGGGATAATAAAGGTATCTATCTATCTATAACAGCACCGCACAGGTCTAGAGGTTTGGTGCGTGACACCGCCGTACGGCCATATCTATACTATAATTTTGCGAATGTCTGAGTGAGTGAGTGAGTGTCTGTCTGTCTGTCTGTCTGTCTGGGGGGGGGGGGGGGGGGGGGGATGGGGGGGTAGCCATTAAACGAAACGGGTATTTCTTACATTGATGCTCCTACATATTATCATGCAAGCACCAGTTAAAGTTACTTTCCATCCCTCATATACTGTATGCACAGTGCACATCCCATAACCCACACACTGCACATCATTTTGGAGCTCATATCTTTGAACGGGTAAGGGCTAGTATAAACAAAAGCAGCGGAGGCAGAAGGGGGAGGGGGGTTCAATGCCTGTAGAGAGACAGGCACTCTGGAAATAGGGCACGCGCATGGGGTCCATATGTACAGCAGCCAGTACAAAGTCCCGCATATACGTTGGCTATGATGACATTATTAACATCGCTTTAAAGAAGTGAAATGTCCCACATTATGAGTACAATATTTGCAGCAATCAATTGAAATATGTGCTATTCTCGCAATCCTGTGCCGGAATTCAGGGACTGTTGATGTAAGCTGACATGACAGTTCACACAGATGGCCAGCCACCGCATATAACCATGTTTAGCTTTTGTTATCGTAGCCCTGTTACTCTGAGTGAGTGACGCTCAGGGTGTTCCACAAGTGTAAACAATGTCCAGCTGGGCAGAAACAGTAGCTAACCAGGGACTGGGGGCCTGTGGGGGTTGGAGCAGGGCTGTATAAACCATTTATTATCGCTTTATTGCTGTATTCTTGAGATTTGCAGCCAGCCAACCATACAATTTAAAACATATATGCTAGCTAGTCATTGAGCAGCTTATGCAAGGCCTCTTATTATTTTAAATAGCACTACTATGGTAAATATAGTGGCCTATATAGCGGTAAATATAGTAGCCTATATAGCAATAAGCAAATAATGACAAGCACCATTTGTCATTGTTCTGTTGAATGATGATTATAAGGTCACAGTGAATGTGTCCAGGAGAATGAGATAAACATTTTGCACTCCAAATCAATACACCAATCAGCTTGAGAAGCAGCTCAAGTCAAAAAATCAAACCAAGTTTGAAGTGAGCGGGGTTGCGCGTGCGTGTGTGTGTATGTGTGTGTGTGTGTGTGTGTGTGTGTGTGTGTGGCCATGTGTGTAGCAGTTCATTTCAGGGTCCCACGTGTGTGTGTGTGTGTGTGTGTGTGTGTGTGTGTGTGTGACGCAAGAGCGCCACTTGGTCACCAGCGGTATTGCAGCTAAAGCATGTGTGTGTGTGTGTGTGTGTGTGTGTGTGTGTGTGTGTGTGTGTGTGTGAGATGCAACAGCGCCACTTGGTGACCAGCGGTATTGCAGCTAAAGCATGTGTGTGTGTGTGGGTGTGGGTGTGGGTGTGGGTGTGGGTGTATGTGTGTGTGTGTGTGTGTGTGTGTGTGTGTGTGTGTGTGTGTGTGTGTGTGTGTGTGATGCAACAGCGCCACTTGGTGACCAGCGGTATTGTAGCTCATGCTACAGACAAGTGGACAAGTGGACATAGCCAGGAACGGATAAAGTGACTCTTAGGAGACGGTGTGACCACCGTTCAAAAAATATAAAGCCAGGTAGACGTAGCTTACATTAGGGTTGCAACGGTACTTTACCTGCACACCGATAACACCGTTAAATAAAAAGAAAGCGTATCTGCTGCTTAGCTCTGCCCCGAGGCAGGCAGCGCAGTAGAGATGTGACGTTCGCGAACGATTCTGCTCTTTTGAACGGCTCTTTTAAATGAACAATGGGATTCGGTTCTCAATCGTGGGAGCCGTTCCTTGAGTGAGAGTGTCGAGAACAGATTCAGAATCAACGGATCATCCACAGGGGGGGCACAGCCCATCAGACTGACGCCTCGTCCCCACTCGCAGGGCACGTTCCAGGCGGCTAGTTGTGGCTTTATAATGGCACAGCACGCAGTAGGCGGAAAAACAACAATGAGCCAAACAAGAAAATGCAGTGCTGTTGTAACACTAACAGTGTTGTTGCTTTTTTACAGAGCTGAATTTTCAATATGGTAGGATGGTTGTTGTTGTTGTTGTTGTTGTAGCTTGAGGTAGCATTGGCTGCTACTGAGTGCTCACAAGACGCTACGACACTCAATGGTGGTTGAAACGGTGATACCGATAACCGCGGTGCTGACACGGACTATATTCTCGGTGTTAAAAATCTCATACCGTTGCAACCCTAGCTTACATGTCTTTTGGGTTGCCACCTGTAATAAAAGCACTTGCTTAGAAGAAGCATTGTCGGGCATGAAAAGACGCTCTGCTCTGCTCTGGGCTGCGTACCACGTTTCATGATGTTTGTGAAGCTTGGGTCGTCTCTCACACGGACAGACAGAAATCCACAACACTGGACTGGAGCAGCCTCCTACAGCAGCAGCGTTCAACTTTCTCCATAATCCACACAAGGAATGGATGTTTATAAATACCTTGTGGCAGTTTTTTTTTATCCCTCCAAACATATATAGGCTTAACAGAGCATACAAGCGAAAATGAAACTAGCACTAGACTCCAGTTTCTAAAAGTCGGCTGACCATGTGGTGTAATGTAACTAAGTACATTTACTCAAGTACAATTTTGAGGTACTTTTAATTTACTGGAGTATTTCCAGTTGTCAATATTTTTCCTTCTAAGCCACCACATGGCCGATCTACAAGCTAAACGGGTCACATGGCCTTTTACTTCTACTTCGAGTATTTTTATGCTACTTTTAATCAAGTAAAACATTTGAGTACTTTTCCCACCACAGTCACTGACTGCATTTGCATGCAGGCTAGTGCTGCTGCAGGAACTTGTGTTCTCCGTCAGAGGACTTACAACCTTTTCTGTCAAGTCTGGTAACTAAACCTGTCTACTATATGTTTATCACCACTCAATCAATGCGATTTGAGACGTGAGTTTACAGAATCACAGTCTACACAATCACTACCCGTCTCATCTGTTTGTTCAGTGTCTGAGAAGCCCCAGTCACGTTACTATAGTAACCCGACACTGCACAGATCTATAAGCTCACAATGCGTTGCGGACGCAACGTGTTGCAAGGTTGTAGATCTGCTACTTTCGAAGCGAGACCCGCTGTGCTGTACGGGGAAGTATAACTCTGGCTTATAGGACGGTGGAGTGGCTAATTTTGGGACGACGATAGGAATATTTTGGCTTATCACCGAACCCTAATTAATAGATACAGGGATACCGCAATACCGTTGGTAATGGGAAGACGAAAACCACTGTAACAAAATGTCGATACCGACCCAGCCCTAGTCGTAATCATCAAACTTCCTCACCTGTTAAAATTACAACATACTTTAAAAACTTTAAGCGACTAGTAGAATAGTCTGTAAAATAAATTATTATCTATAGGCCTACTTTGCCCATACACATTGGCTCATTAAAGAGAGTATCCTCTTTAGCTTTGACAAAGCACACATCACTCTTTCGCTTGTGACTTTCTGCTTTGCCAACTACGGTGATTTAAAACTAAGAATTTTGCCAAAAGGTGAAGGTGTTTGCATGCCTGTGTATTTGCAAATAGACTGACAAATGTACATGTATGCCAGCCTTAAACATTAATTCCTGTACCGGTTTGGCCACTAGTAATATCGGTACCACTACCAACCCATAGCGTTTCACGCTATATTCATTCAGCAGCAGCACTCCAACCGTCACTTTTAACACATCGGATGCCCACGTGATCTCTGACGTCTAATTTGCTGGTGCCCATGGCAACGCGTCATTTTACCTACCGGCGAGAGTACTGGCGAGAAAAGTAATCCGAGTAAATGTAATCCGAGTATGTCCTGTTTATTTCGCGAAAATCTTTTCTTTCAGTCAGGACCGTTTTTTATCATTTCTAAGCCACAGTGTTTGTGTTACGGCATGTAGAAGAGGCTGCCGTTTTGAGAAAAAAATTAAAAAAGGAAGGGAATCCGGAGAAAACAGCACTTTTGTGCAGCCGGTAAACAGGAAGTCAACGAGCCACACAGCACGTCCGGGTGACGTAATTGCGCGCTGCATGTTGGGAAATGGAGTTGTTTCATCACCGCGGTAGCCAAGTGCAGTAGCTACAGTACAGTATAGTTTACTGTACAACGCGTCAAACACGTCGTTGGGCACTCGTAAAGATCAAAGAGATTGACGCGTAGACACCACGTGGGCACCCGATGTGTTAAGATACAAGTCTTACGTCTTTATAAACCAGTGATATAGTTTTGCGCTTTGGACACTTCATATACAAGTCAATTTATACACATGAGAAAAGCACAATGGAGAGGAGAAGAGGAGAGCTCCTTGATCTATTTGTGCTATGGCATACGGACACTTCTTATTCAGGTCAATTAACTTTGTGCTTAGTGGATCATGTTAACATAACAACAAGCACTGGGTAGATGTCAACAATGAATCAAAGCAATGCTGTTAGATTAGTGTTTGCAGAAGGGGGGAAGGGTTCTGCAACTCCCTAGAAGACAACATCATGCCCCAAACAGAATAGATCTACAAGCTGTCATCACATTACGATGCAGCACGTTGATACTTTGCAGATATGTTATTTCTCAAGCAAGTTGAAGCAATGTTTTGCCTGGAGGTGGTCCACAGGCCAATCTCCAAGACACCTGCCGTCAGAGATGTCAACATAATTGACGCATTATTTAATATAAGGCAGGATATCAGCTGTGCCACCATGACTTGTTTTTATTGTTGTATTTTTCTTTATATGGCTACCGGTATTTTGTTTGTTATACATTTATTTATATCCAATAAAGGTGTATTTATCTTGAGATATCTCATCTACATAAACTACTCGAGCGCTCCACTGAAAAAAAAAACATGGAAAACCCGGCCTCCAGCATCCTGGCAAACCCACATCAATTGCAATGTACACGCAATGTATATAAGCTGGAAAGAAGGACTACTGTTGCCAAGGTTATCGACTCAGGCAGTCAATAATGTTTGATCACAAAAACATTCATCCACACTCCACAGCCGAGTTGCCTCAGAACAGCAAACATGCAGACAGTGATGGATGGTTTCAAATGACAAGAAACACATGCACGCCTAATGGAAAATTGAGTCCTAGGAATATAAGCACCAATTAGCAGCATCTCTGCACAAGCATCATTCAAATTATCTCTGGCCGACACCAAATGCAACCAGTTTTAATGACAATATCAGTGTGCTACTGTCCGTTTCTCACAGAACTGCTGCAGTCGTGTGGAGGGACACACTTGAACTGGGACAACTTGCGCTGGGATTCTGCTGTTGATAAGATTTTTAATTTTGCTTAATCAAAAATGGGTGGCCAATTTCATTTTGTCAGCTTTTTAACATTGATGTGACGAAGACTAATGCTAGCGTCACCACGACCGCTAACAGCTGTATGGATAATATATGAAGTCATTAAAAATCAAACAGCTTCATTTATAAGAAACAGGAATTATGTTTGACAATCAAAGACGATAAAACAGAGTATGTTTATAGTTCTTTATACTCCTATTCAGCTGTAGTGTAGCGCCATTTGTCAGAGCTGTAAAACAAGTTGCCTTATCCCTGTATGATTTGGTGAATTCTGAGGTGAGCACAAAAGGTATCGCTCCCCTGGGGGCTTTCAAGTTACCATGTCTAGATTCTCCCCTGCGGAGCACTGAGATATTCAAATAGACTATTTAGAGTCAGCAAGCAAGCACATTCATTGTCAGTTTATTTTCCTAGTGTCCTGCCCCGCTAACCTTGCAGAAAAAACTCTTCACCATGGGTCTCCTGTTGTGAAACATATTTTACGATAAGCTCCCTGTTCTATTCAAAATCATTTGACCATAACGGAACATTTCTTAGTGGGTGTTATGAGCTACGAGGCTGCTTTTAGGCCAAAAATAAACAGTGGGGCTATTGTGGTCTTCTTCAAAAAAGTGAACAGCTGGTCCTGACATTTTACAAACCACTACTGCATGATAATCATATCACTGCTTTGGAAATTGATAAATAAATCGTATTTTTTATGTATAAAAATAAATTAAAAACATTTTCATGGTCTGTCAGCCAGCACAAGACACTTTTAGCACGATCGTGAACCAACAATAGGAGACACATTTGAGGATTGACGCAAAGCTCATACGTATATCAAATGAATATTGTCCAGGTGGAAACCTTATTAAGCTATTCAAAACCACTGCGCGCAGCGAGCAAACACTGTGGTTGAAAAGACATTCGTATTGTAAACAGGCTTTCACTTGGCCACAGATATGAGAAGAGTCCTGACTCCTGACTCACACCAAGCCTGAGATCTCCATAACAACAAACACCAGCACAGTCCAGTAAATGGTTACAGGTTGCATTCAGAGATTTGGACTTAAATGTGATGTGAGATAAAGATTAAAAAATAAGTTAAGAGGCAGCAACATGGTTCTAACCAGATTATACATTATATCCTAGTCCTACCTGAAAAAGTAAAAATGTACCTTATGTTTCTTATGAGCATTCTTGTAAAAAAAAAAAAAAAAAAAAAAAAAAAAAGGAATACATGCTGAAAGAAACAAAATGTGATGGATCCAATGGACTCAACTAGTCTATTTATATGGAAAGATAAGCAATACTCCTTTAGAACAAAACATTGTTTGTCTGGGGTCCTCCCTATGTTCCCAAGGTTCTATGTTTCCAGGTTAGGTTTAGGGTTAGGGTTAGGGGTAGGGTTAGGGTTAGTTAGGGTTAGGGTTAGGGTTAGGGTAGGGTTAGGGTTAGGTGGTAAATGGGGAATATAGAACCCTGGGAACATAGAACCTTGGGAACATAGGTACGGTCCCGTTTGTCTCTCTCTTATATCCACGCACGCACGCACACACGCGCGCGCACACACACACACACACACACACACACACACACACACACACACACACACACACACACACACACACACACAGTGTCTGAGAGGCATTGATGACTATGTCCTTAATAGTGCTGTTGGTATCGTGTTCCTTTTGTACAGTGTCTAATCCGTGGCACAACGTGCATAGAGGAATAATACTCCCATATAATAGCCGACGCACCACGGAGAGACTTTGAAATCATGTGGCCATCAGTTCAGAGATCCCAACGAGCAATTTTGACCCAAATGTGCAAGTTTCAAAGACACTTAACGAGTACCACTAACTAAGATCTGAGAACGATTCTACGAAATGTCTTCTAAATCCCAAAACCTTTCTGAAAAACCTGTTTCGACATCTGTCGTGCTCAAACATCTTCATGTCATTGTCAAGGAAGCTCAAAAGGATGAGTATTCGGCCACGGACCCCCATCTCAAAGTAGGCTATGTTGTTCCAGGGACCCCCCAGAAGAAAACATAGGAGTTAAAAATGTTCGCTTTAAAAGGGTGCACATTCAAAGATTTGCACAAATTTTCACGATTTTTCAAATAAAAAATAAATTGCAGATCTACAAGCTCATATCGCGGCACTGGCACTTTGAGCTTGTAGATCTGCTTGTAGAACAGCCATAAAATAACGGTTAAAGTGGTTACAATCTAAAAGTGAGGCAAGAATAAACGGTACACAACGAACTGTCAAGACTAACCTGTGTGACTTTTCTCACTCTTTGTAAGTCCGTGGTGGTGAAACGTCTGTCGCTCAGTGCGTGGACATGTTTCTTTCTTCGAAGTTGCGTTACTTGGTAGATGTTCAATGGAGCCACCAGAGAGAGACTGTATAGATTATTGAACAGCACGATGGAGAGCTCGATGAAGACAACTAACTCACAGTCCCAGCTGCTGTGCTGTTATCTAGCCAGCTAGCCAGCTAGCTGCTGAAATAAACTGTTGTGATGTCGGCTCTCTTAACTCTTCGTATACCGGTGTCATATCATTTTCCCCCTTTTCACAACGGACACTTTCGTCTGTATCGTGCCTTAATATCCATATTTGTCCGCTTTCGCGCGAGTCGTAGCTTTTTCTTGGGGTGTTTTTACAGAGGATTTTCCCCTTTTCTTTCTTCTCCACTATGTGCAGAGCTCACTCCTCTTCGCCGCCACAATGGGTTCTGTTTCCACTCATTTTCAACAACACCACCGAGGCTCTCGAGTCTTTACGACATCCCACTGCCTGTTTACGACAGCGGTTGCTAAGCGACGCTTATAGTGTCGTTGTTGTCTCGTGTGGAACACCGCCCCCAGTGCAAATTTTGTCTGGTGGGTTCCCCTTTTATTTATTTAATTAATTTTACATTTATTTATTTTTTTATTTGACTTTTTTTCTTTTATTTCCATTTTAAAGCACGTACAGCCAGTCATCTCGATACTTTGTTGTTTGCTCTTATCTTATCCTAGCCCTGAATACATGACTCTCATATACATGAGAGTCATGTATTCAGGGCTAATCTTATCCCAATCCCACAATAATACTACCACCATTAATTATGCAACCATAATGACCTGCAAAAGAAAATGTACAAACTTTTAAGTGATAAGCTAATTAAAATGAAATATATGTATATAGACTATATTTTTTTTGTGCTCCAACATCTGGCTTTGACCAGTCAAAAACCGAAGGGAAAACGCATTCAAAAATGTCTGGGGAATGTCCAGGGCTTAAAGGAGTAGTTCACCCCCAAAATGACTTTTTTATATTGATTACTCATGCCATGGAGACTTGAGTTAAATAATATTTTTGTTGTATTTGTCGCATTCCTAAGACAAAAATTTGATTATAGTAAATTTACCCCCATTGATTCCGGATGGAGACCAAATGCATGGCCCTGGACATGCATGGCACTGGATGGGGAAACCATCAGGATATTTTACTAAAATATTTTTTTTGTCTCAGGAATGCGACAAAAAACTAAAAATATTATTGAACTCAATTCTCATGATGTATCTAATCAATATAGGGGGAAAAAGTCATTTTGGGGGTGTGAACTAGCCTACTCAGTAGGCTAGTTCACACCTACTCCTTTAAACTGGCCTAGTCTCGCGTGGCCTGACTGTTGCCTCCGCGATTTGGGCAAATGCTCCCGGCATATCATGTATATAGCATTCGGAGATTGTGGAATAGTTGTCTGGCTACGCGAGACTACATCAGGCCTAGATATGGCATAGGCCCACATATTGTCACAATCGGCTAAAGTTTGTTGCCTACACCCAGCGTCCCATTGGCCAAGCTTCGCAGGTGATTGGTGACTGACTGGTTGCTCAATGAAAATAGGCTAACTCATAAATAGCACTTCTGTAACCAAACTAAACAGCCAACACTATGCCAGCATAACAATTTGCAATTGATGTTAATAAATGATGATAGTTTTAAATGGTCCCACTGAAAGTTGTGTGTTTGTTCCTTGCCATGGCTGCTGAAGCATGTGTCCTTTCCCCCTGAAGGGCGAAACTCGGCCCTGTAAGAATTTGGACAGATTCCATGATGATCATCAAAGCGACCGGCTTGCAAAAAAAATAGTAACATCTGCGTAACCAGGGGAATGCAAAGAGAACTGGCAATGAATATTTAATTGGGTTTTGAGCCCAAGGCTAGTTTAATCCTTGTGCTGCGGAAAATAGCATTAACTTTACAAAAACCCATTAGCCTAGAGAGTAGCACCAAAAACAGTCCATCCTCCTACATGCTGCTATTTTGTTTCCTCTTGCCAACTTGTGCAATCAAAATGAACGAAAGACAAGAACTATAATGGCTTTTTCCAATTCGTAGGCCTATAATAGGAGACGGTCCTGAAAGCTCACTTTATGTAAATGTCAATAAAATAAATGGAAACTTGTCATGGCTGTGCACCTATGCAATTAAACCAATTGGTCCAATTAATTCATTCAGATTTTTAAAGGGCTGCATGCTTCCTGAGAACAACGGCAATTTATCATCTCCCATATATTTGTCACCACAGAAAAAGTATAGTGAACAAATTAATTTATCAGAGAGTGATAAGTTATGTTAGTTTCAATTTGTTCTGCAGATATGCAATGCAATAGATTTTCTCTTTGAAGCTAACATCTAACTGCCAGAAAGTCTACAAGTAAAAATGTACACTTGTCATTCTCTGACTCATTTTTTTTTAAATAATTCAATTACAAAATGATTTGACCTCATATGCATCTGGGAAATATGATGGATAGAAATTAATAGCCTACCACAACCTAAATAACCCTACAAAACTATATATATATATATAGGCCTATATATATTTTTTTTTTCTTTTTTGAGTAATAAATGATCATTTATTACTTTTATTTTATAAAAAGAATCCTCGAGATCCCAGGAATTAAACAGTTCAGTTTGTATTGTAGGCATAGGCTAGGTGGGATCTATTCTGCTAGTGGTGTAATTAATCTAACTGTATAGCACAATTTTGTACTTTTACTTCTACTCCACCTCAGAGGCAAATATCACACTTTTTTTTACTCCAATTATCAGAAAACTTACTAGCCTATACGTTGTAGATTGTGATTACTGATTATTATTACAAAACATGTTAATTTCAGCCCTATACATTTTGTCCATTTGAAAATAGCCGATCTACAAGCTCACACCCACTGTGATCTTGTAGATCTGCTATTTTCAAAACATTTTTATACATTTTGAACATGTGAAATGGGACATTTTGCACCAAGATTAGCCTACTTTTACTTTTCTTAGGCTACTTTAATACATTTTGATACCAATACTGTTGTAGCCTAGGCTACTTTTGCAATTTGAATTATGCTTGTAAAAGAGCAGTCTACATTGCAGTATTGATACTTTTACTTAAGTAAAACATTTGAGTACTTTTTCAAATGTACCCTTATCTGCGGAAGATCTTCTGCACGCTCTGCTTTTATTCTCTTGTATTTAGCGCCATCTGGTGGCGAGGTGAGCGATGTGTAGCTATGACGCGGATGTTGCCAATATTTTCGAAATGAAAGCCAGATAAAACAGTTATTTACGAAAGTTTAGCCCTTGATGTTGAACATGTCGGCCTCAGTGAAACACAGACAAGACAGCGTTGCTTTTCTCACTGCAATTGGGCTGATAATTATAACCATTCTGAGTGTGTGGCTATTAAGGAAATTTAAATGGAGGTTTATCCATGAAACTGGAGCTGCACTGTTATATGGTGAGATACTCAGTCTATTATATTTAGGCTAACTATAGCGGCTAGTTCGGAAGGCCTACAATAACGCTTCCTGCATTTTTTTTTATTAGGCCTGTTATTTATACAATTTCTATTCTAACTTTCTGGTCAAACATCTGCCAGGCCCAGGAGGATGGAAGATCCGATATCTTGGCGTTGCACCTGCTCATGTCATGATGCAGTTGCTTGTAAATTGATTTCATTCACACTCTGCACTCACACCGAGTTGCTTCAAGACTACATTATTTAGTTTCTACTCTGCTTTTGGTTGCTTTGTAGAGGCAGACTGGGTTCAACAGCTTTCACATGCCCTTATTTTAATGATTTATGTTCTCAATGTGTTAGTTTCTTACTTTGTTTACCAGGCTACCAGTGGAAGAAAAAGTACTGAAAAGTAAAACTGAACATAGAAATACTCTGTTACAAGTAAAAGTCAATTTACTTGAGTAAAAGTACAAAAGTATTGGTTACTCATTCATTGTGTCGAATGTCTCATTTAAACATTTAAAATTTATAAAAATAGCAGCTCTACAAGCTCACAAGCTTGTAGATCTGCTATTTTCAAATGGCCAAAATGTATATTTGGGCTGAAGTGGTTAATGCATATTTTGTAATGATAATAATGTAACTAGTAACTTAAGTTTTCAAATAATCGTAGTGGAGTAAAAGTACAATATTTGGATCTGAGATGTCGTGGAGTAGAGTACTTAGTTCCTTTATGCCACTGTTTACTACAAATGCATTTGATGAATCTCAACAGGTATGTTTTTGGGCGTGATTGTGAGAAGCCTGTCCTCTGAGGGGAAAGAAGATTGTGAAGTATACAACTGTATGGGCCTGAACAGAACACAACCCACCCTGGTGATCAACATCTCCAACCACCAACACAGTTTCAGACATGTAGGGATGGTCAAAACCTCAGGATGCCCTCTGGTCTCAGCCCTTCCCAAGGTACTGTATTCTGTATTTATCAACACTGGCCTTTTCATTTCACCTGCACAGCAATGTGCAATCTCTGGTACTTCCTTCTTGTGGTATATGAGAAAAAGAGAGAGAGAGAGAGAGAGAGAGAGAGTGAAAAAAGAAGGTTGTACACAGTAACAGGATATAGTAGAAGCTGCACAGCAGAAACTGCTTACGGATGTAAGAAACATGTATGTTTTTTCCCCCGCAAAGTAATACAAGGCCGTCGCACAAACGTGGTGAAAAGAGCAGATCTACAAGCACACAACGCCTCGCACGTGCTTGTAGATTGTCTGTTTTCACTAGTTTAAATCATTTTTAAAATGATCAACGCAGAATGAACGGTTTTGGACATACAAGTTTTCCACCCGACAATGACGATATGTTTTTATGCTAGAGCTTATTATTGTGCCATATTATTCCATACCCCCCTTTCCTCTGTTTGCATGTTGGTTATATTGCAAGTCTGCTATAATTCATCTCATTGTTAGTTTGTTGTTGTTGTTGTTACATAGTCTGATGTTTATTATGGTAACTATATAAGCTAGAGAGGCTCCCATGTGTGCCCTGTGTAGGAGTGGATGTACAGTAAACAGAAAATGTAACATTGACTGAAACGTCAAACAAGGCCATCTACAACAGTATTAACAACGGTATAGCAAAAAAGCAAACAAAAGCTAGATTATAGCACCATTAAACACACAAGGGAACATTGTGGGTGGTGGGGCGGGGGGGAGGCATCCTTTGCTCAGTCACTGCTGTCAAAAAGGAACTTTGCTTAAAGCTATACTGTGTAAGTTGCTCAACTAGTGATCAGTAGCGGTATTGCTTTTTTCGGCCGTTTTTCGGCCGGAGTCGTCGCGGACCACCGCCGCGGACCACCGGAGCGGCGCCGCAAACCACCGCGACCGATAGTAATCCGTGGAGGGGTAGAACGCATGGTAGAAGTAATTTTCTGGCCAGGATTTGTGGATTAAGAGGTTAAAATCCTTCACCATGGTAAACACTGTAGCCAAGCGGAGGCGCTTCCTGGAGACCAGAGCAGATAAGCTGTGATTGGCCGGTAGTGTACCATGTGTGCATGATCGGCGATGTGATTGGGCAACGTATACACAACGTATACAGATGATGCAGATTACGTCATTTTGGCGCGAAATCCCGCCCCTGTCACTGCTAAGAAGAAAACATATAAAGAGAAGGCTTCAGAAGCTGAAAATAACGGAGTGGGTGTTCTAAAACTTTAGCGATTTAACAGTTAGGACAATTTTAAGATTTGTTTTATAAAAAAAGTTACATGGTACAACTTTAAAGATAGTTTCCTAAAGTTTGTTCCAGTCAGTGGGGTCATGTGAGGCTAAAGATATACTTTCCTAGCTACAGTATGTGTATTTTTGGAATTCCCATTAGATGCTCTTGGAAGAGAATTTGGCACATTATTGTTCTGCACCGTAGGAGGGATCAGAGAGGCGGGTAATTAGTGCAGAACGGTTTGATAGATAAACACTCAGGTTTGCATTCTCCGTAGATTAATTGCCAGTCAACTTAAACCCTGGCACAAATTATGTCTGCGAAGAGTATCTATGATGATTTATTATATATTGGATAATATAATACATTTTACAAATGTATTGTGATGTGTCCTTATTAGTCTCTTGAGTCAGACTGTTTGTCTGGCTATGCAAGACTTATGTCCTAAATCTACAGTACAACTTACTCTGGAGATGCTAGAATATAATTTTGAGACTAAGCACAGCTTGAGTACTGAGGTGTTATAAAAAAAGAAAAAAAAATCCAATCCATTTATGTTTCTGAATAATATTGACCAAAAACCTCAACGAGGCAGTGTAAATCAGTTCATTATGAAACACATTGACAGCATCTTTTAATTACGCAGTGGAATGTCCAGACAGCACCTGAAATAATTAATTTAAACTATCCTTCACTGGGAAATGTATTAATTATACTAATATTTAATACAAAAGCCTCAACCTTGACGCCAAGTCGATAGAATCATTACTCTTGTGAAAATAAAGTACTTTATGTTGGCTTGCTTTCCAGTATCTCAGTGAAGGTGCAAAATGAGTTTAAAATGTTTAAAATATTGAACCAATGAGCCAGAGATTGCAATATATATGGTGGGCATGGAACTTGAGAAGCTATCAAACAAGTACATTTGTTTTAATATGAGGGCAGATAATTTAATATCGGAGAGAGAAAGACGGAGGGAGTGAGAATATTGAACATCTTCTGGGCCAGCGTATAACTCTACACTAATGGCTGGCACTATTTGGCCCCTTTGAACATTAGGGTCTCATTAGCAAACCAACAGAGGCTACCACCAAGGCCATTACACTGGTCAGAGTATTTTTGTGTGGCCTCCACGCCATTACGTCTGATGCATATGGGGCCCCAGCAGCCAGAGATAAGGATTTCATTGCATTACAGAGTCCATTATGTGCCACCAGGGATTAAGGCATTAAAGTTTGTGGTCTGATTAAATTTAGTGCCGCTCAGTTGAAGAGACAATTAGTGTATACAACACACCTCAACCCTGGACACTATGGTGCAGGTTGCCCTTAGAATGAAACCACCGCAATATGCATAATTCAGCAATTACCGCATCCCTATTAGTCTCTGTTATCCAGTTTTTCATTTGTCCTGCAGTAATGGGGGAAAAAAAGAATATAATATATATTATTGTTCTGGGTGGGTAATTGCAGCTGCACAAAAAAAGCAATTTGTAATGAGTCTGGTGAAGGCACAGCATGATACAAGAGATTTACTGTAAGCTCTGGCAGCCGTTTCGAGGTCGAATTAAAGAGTAAGCAACTAAGCATAATTGCTCTCAAAACTCTACATGGGAGTTGTGAGCATTATAAATGGGTATTATAATTATCTGAAATATTCAACAAAAATTGCATATGCATTCACACAAATTAAACCTTCACTTAACCCTTTAAGACATGGAGCGTGTCCGCGTCGTGTTAGATTTCAACCACTTTAACTTTTATTTTATGCTTTAACTATTGAAAAATAGCAGATATACAAGCTCACAGCACGGCACGAGTGCCGCGCTGCAAGCTTGTAGATCTGCTATTTATTGCGACCGTAAGGTCGCAGTTTAGTATCAAAACCTCCACCGGCCGTCCGTCCGTCGGTCACACGTCACACCTTTGCCCTGCTCATATCTCCGCATCAGTATGACATCACACTGCTGACATCAGTATGACATCACACCGTACACAAATGACCCTTATATAAGACCGGCAAGAAACAGTGGTCTAAAACAGTGGTTGCTATGGTAACCAGTTGGTTGCTAAGGTAAAAAACATGGTTGCTATGGTAAACAGTTGGTTGCTAGGGTAAACAGTTGGTTGCTAGGGTAAGAAAACATGGTTGCTATGGTAAACAATTGGTTGCTAGGGTAAACAGTTGGTTGCTAGGGTAAAAAAAACATGGTTGCTGTGGTAAACAGTTGGTTGCTAGGGTAAACAGTTGGTTGCTAAGGTAAAAAACATGGTTGCTATGGTAAACAGTTGGTTAGTAGGGTAAACAGTTGGTTGCTAGGGTAAAAAACCATGGTTTTGGCCTATTTGTGGAGATAAGCGACCGACGGTCGCTTATCTCCCGATTAGGGATTCATTGCGACCGTCAGGTCGCAGTTTAGTTGCGACCGTAAGGTCGCAGTTTAGTATCAAAACCTCCACCGGCCGTCCGTCCGTCGGTCACACGTCACACCTTTGCCCTGCTCATATCTCCGCATCATCAAACAGTTGGTTAGTAGGGTAAACAGTTGGTTGCTAGGGTAAAAAACCATGGTTTTGGCCTATTTGTGGAGATAAGCGACCAACGGTCGCTTATCTCCCGATTAGGGAGTCTTACTGGTTTATTTTTATTGTGAAAATGTATGGTCTTTGGTGTCAAGTCTTTGAATATCTTTGACCCGATCTTTGACCCGACTTCTAAATCCTTCCTCTAAATCAGTGGTTCTCAAACTTTTTCATTTCAAGGACCCCCAAAATGTATTTGGCCACGGACCCCCCATCTCAAAATATGTTGTTCCAGGGACCCCCCAGAAGCAGAGATTTGAGTTACAAATGTTTGCTTTAAAATATATATATTGAAAAATGTGCACACATTTTCACGATTTTTCAAAAATTGCAGATCTACAGTTTTTCAATAGTTAAAGCATTAAATAATCCTAGGTCTAAATAATATGAGGCATCCTTTCGATAACATTCCTTTCTGTCAAACCAGGACTGATTTGATTCCGACTATGTTACTCTGTGAGAGCATGTCCTTGCCACTGGGTTGAAACCACAAGACATTCTAATTGGTTATACAGAAGAAAGACATTTTAAATCTTCTGAAAAATAAAACAGATTAAAATACTTACCGATAATATATTAATTTGTAATTGGTGATCTTCACTCTTTGATGTTTAACATTTATATTTCACAGGCATGTTAAGTAATAAGGATAAAATACATGAATGACAGATTTGAGTTTTCATTTTTATCCAGTCACATTTGTATCATCCTTTTGCCGGAAAGGCATGAGAGAATGGTGCAGTACAGTATATTCAAAAATGCATAGAGCACTGGTTATTCTTTTATGTATTGAGCACCCTGTGGTGGTGGAGCAAGGCAGCTTGGATCTTTTATGTTGAAACATATCTGAGAACGTAAGTGTACTCATTTTGCCCCATTCTTTTTTCTTCTTTTTTCAGTTATACTGTATCATTATGTTTATTCCCAATTCCCCTTATTCTGTAGTCCCTTGTCACTGCTGACCACTGTTGGTCGTTAGTTCATTAGAGAGGATGAAGGCGAGCATGTGTAAGTGACACTACCAGTACGCTTCTTTTCACCTGACTTGTGTGGAGTTTCACTGAGAGGACATAACTTGTTTGTAGGAACACGCTATAATTCTGACTTCAGCTCCCACTTACCAGGCAGTAGTCGCCCAGACCAACCTGCAGGAGTCTCTACAGCAGTGACAGAAATCACCCCCTTGCCTGGCTTCCCTCTCACAACCATGGCCGATTGTGTTTAATGTAACATCCAGAGGATTCAAACGCCTACTCTCTGCTGTGCTGGGCCAGTTACACCTTCACCACCCGGATGCTTTTTTCCCCATTTTTTCCCTCCTGCCTTTATTGATAGGTGTACAGTAGGCTGAGTAGTTTAGAAGAATAGGTCCTTTTTATTCATACAAAATAAAGCAATTGAAAAAGAAAAAAATGATTAGAATGTTTTGCTCATCTGTAAAAATGCAATTATTTTTTGATTGATTGAAGGCTTTATTAGAAGTTTGCATAGGAAAATGTACAGATTCATGACGGTACAGTTCACTGGTACAAGGTCTACTAAAAGGAGATCCATGAAAAGACTAAGCTTATTTCAACAGGAAACCATTTAAGTATCTCATATAACATTGAATGACAGACAAATAGAACACAGTACTATGCAGTAGATATAAAGAAAAGGAGAAAAAAGAAGAAGAAAAAAAAAAAACAGTAAGTCTAAACAAACAGTAAGTATATACAAGGAAGGGGCAGGGGAGGGGAGGGTTGGGCTAGGTTTTTACCAGTTGCGAACGGCTGCTGCATGTAAATGGTTTTTCAGGGCAATTTTAAAGGATGCTAGTGATCCACACTCCTTTATGGCCTTCGGTAAGGCATTCCACATTTTTGTGGTATAGCAGAAGAACGAGTTTGACCCTTTCTTTGAGTTGACTCTGGGTTGAACGTGATCTGTGGCACTGCCTCTGGTGTTGTAATTATGGACATCCTTAACGTTTATAAAGTATTTTGACAGGTATTTGGGTATCATAGTGGTGTAGTGTATCTTGTACACCAGGCCCATTGCAAGTTGCTGTACTCTGTCATCTACTCTGAGCCACCCCACTTTTAACTGGTGAGTAGCGGTGAGGTGAGTCTGATAGGGAAGGTTAAGCAGGACCCTAATTAGTTTATTTTGGGCTGTTTGGAGTTTAGTTTTTAGGGCTTGTGGGGCGTCACGATACCATACGTGGACTCCGTAGTCAAAGAGGGGCTGGATTATTGCACCAGCTATGGTCTTCAGTGTGTTGAAGTTGACCATTGGGGCGATCCTCTGTAGGAAACGAGTTCGTTGGTTGATTTTTTTTATTACTTTAGAAGTCATCTTTTCGCTGGAAAGATTAGCTTCAAGGATACATCCTAAGTAAGAGATTTCGTTTTTTCGTGTTATGACCTTGTCACCCACTTTGATTGTGAAGTCATCTACCTTTTTGAGGTTATGATTTGATCCAAAGAGGATGGACTCGGTTTTACCCAGGTGAATTGACAATTTGTTGTCGTTAAGCCATGTGCAGATCTTACTCAGTTCAGAGTTAAGTGTCTTTTCAACCTGCAAGTGGTCCTTGCCCGAGACTAGGAGAGCCGAGTCATCCGCGAACAGGAACAGGTTGCAGTCGCAAGCAGATGCCATGTCGTTCACGTATATTAGGAACAACAGAGGTCCCAGTATGCTACCTTGAGGAACACCACAGCTTACTGGGAGGGGGGGGGGGACAGGGTACCGTTAATCTCCACCACCTGTTCCCTCCCCACCAGGTAAGATTGCATCCAGCTCACTGCTGCGCTGTCAAGACCGATGGCTTTTAGTTTCTCAATCAGAATAGCATGATCCACGGTGTCAAATGCCTTCTGGAGGTCCATCATGACCATGCCGCTATATTTGCCCTGGTCCGCTTCGCGTTTGATTTGGTCAGTCAAATAGAAGGCATGTGTCAGTGGAATGGGATTTTCTGAATCCAGATTGGAACTCGTATATCAGATTATTCTCATCGAGATATCTTGCAATCTGTTCGTAGACTATTTTCTCCATGACTTTGGATATGGAGCTAAGAATGGAAACGGGACGGTAGTTTCCAGGGTCTAGTTTGCTACCTTTTTTGTGCAGGGGGGTTACTTTTGCTAGTTTGAAGTCCTGGGGGACATGACCCTGTTCGATGGAAAGGTTAATTATGTGGGTAATGATTGGAGCAATGGTGGCGGCTGAATCTCTGAGAAATCTAGCTGGGATTTTATCAAGGCCAGTGGCCTTGTGTTGAGGTAGGGCGCTCAATTTTTTAAACACCTCATCAGTTGTCACTGTGGAAAGTTTAAAGCTGTCTTTTCTGACGCCCAGTTTTTTGTAGAATTTTTTAACAAATTTTACACCATACCGCCCAGATGGGGCGACCAGTCTTTCGACCAGTGAACGGGCTGTGGTGGTAAAGGTTTTGTTAAGATGGGTAGCCACTTCACCTTTGTCAGAAATGAGAGCGGCGTCCGTTTTGATGTTTATGTTGTGGCATATGGTTTTTGATTTTAAGCCTAATTGGTTGTTAAGCAACTTCCATAGGTCTCGTGGTTTGTTTTTGTATTCATCGATTTTGTCGTCGATGTAGTTTTTTTTGGCGGATCTAACTAGGGCGGTTGTCTGGTTTCTGAGTCTCTTGCATTGAGCAGTAAGATGCTCAACGTGGATTTTGACGTCAGGGTTGAATTTTTTACTGAGCTTTTTGCAGCACTTTCGTTTTTCATCGTATTTTTTGTCTCCGAGTTTAGCTGATTCTGCAATATCTGAGTTATACCATGGCTCTTGGCGGGCTTTAACCCTGGTGGTATTCAAGGGGGCCACGTCGTCTAGAGCATTGGTCAATTTGGTTTTAAACCCACACCATGCTTCTTCGACATCTGTACACTGCAGCTCTGGGGAAAAGTCTACACCCGCTAGTTTGAGATTAAAAGCCTCACTGGAGTAGTTCTTCAGGCTTCTAGCTACGACAGTTCTGTGGCCACTAGCCTTGGGTTTGTGTATTTTTCGGGTAGAGTAGATCATATAATGATCACTAAGACCGCAAACAATAGCCCCGCTAGCGGTGACTTTGGACTTGTCAGTGGTTACGACGAGATCTATGAGGGTTTGGGAGTGCTCTGTCACCCTGGTGGGTACTGTGACAAGCTGAGTGAGGCTGTATTGATTGCATAACCCATCAAAGGACTTGAACATGGGTGCTTCTTTACGCAAAACATCCACATTCCAGTCGCCCAAAATGTGATACTCAGTACCGTCCACCTTTGCTAAGCTCTCATCAAACAGCTCAAAGAAATCATTCTGATCAGGTGGTCTATAGACAGCGTATGTTCAAAGATTACCTCAATCCATACAGTTTCAAGAGAACTGTGGTGTAAGTCTGGACGGGGGATAAAATTGACATCATTATGTACATACATGCAAACTCCGCCTCCCCACCTGTTTCTATCATTCCTGATTACAGTGTAGTTGGCAATTTCAATGCTAGCATCTGTAAACGAGTCATCAAGTTTAGTTTCAGAGAAGGATAAAATCTTTGCCTTACCGTCATGAAACATTCCCTTAATTAACTCCAGTTTTTTGGGATTCAAGCTATTGATGTTTAAATGGACTAGATGAAGTCCTGGTTTCGCAAAAACAACAGAGTGCATGTTCTCTGTAGTGATCGAGCCAACGTCGGAGCTGGAGGGCTCTTTGTCTATGACCGAGACAGGAAAGTCTGTCGTGGGGGGGAGGTGGTCATCATAGTCCGGTTGTAGTTGAGACTGAAGTGGGGGAGCGGTGGGGGTGGGGGGGAGGTCAGGTTCCTTTGTTGACTGAGAGCCCATACAGGAGGAGATCCATGACTTTTCGTCGGCACGGGGGGTCGGTGTGGCGGCGCAGACTGCTTCAAAGCCAAGATATGCCGCCAGCCACGACTGATCACGATCCCTGGGGGGTGGGGAACCCGGCGGGGGGGCATCCGGGGCGACGGTCATCTCCGGCGATCCAGCGGCCGCGAACTGGGCACCAGCATCCTCGGTGTCGGGGGAGGGAGGGGGAGCCGGCAGGGGGACATCCAGGTCAACGTCGGCGCTGTTGTTATCGGGCGGCGGCTCGAAAACCACGGCCGCGAGCTGGTCACGAGTAGCCTCGATGTCTGGGGAGGGAGCCGGCGGGGGGTCCTCCGGGAGAACGACCGGATCGTTTGCACCGTCTACCGAGGGGTTGGAGCTTTGCTGTAGAGAGCCGGGAGTGCAGCCATTGATCCTAGCATAGCACTCGTCACCAGCAGAACCCGTATCGATGTTTCCTACGCTGGGGTTCTTTGTCTCTGAAAGCAGCTGTAGTTTCCTCGTGAGACGGGCGGCAGCTTGCCGAGTGACCGCCGGACCCGGATTAACCTCAATATCACCAGAGCGTAGCAGGATAAAGTAAATGATGGACCGTCTGTCCATACTGCCAGCCTGGGGCTTGTTCTTTGTCAACAGCAGCGTCCCAAGGACAGTCAGTTCGCCGAGGCCGAGATGTTTTAGCTCCGACCCAACGTGGAGGAAAAAAAACACTGCGTGATTCCTCTCCATCCCGCACATAATTCTCCGTATATACAATTATGAGCGTTCCATGGCGAACTGAGACACGAGTCGGCAAACCATACAAGAAACAATAGAAAAAAAAGAAGAAGTATCCCTCCTTTCCATTGTCCCTGGATTCTAGCTTGGCGGGACGGAGCGAACGAAAAAATGCGACCGTTCACGTCGACTGCTGACTGCTGACGCCACAACAATTACACAACAATTAATATTTCCACAGTTACTGGCAACTGACTCCCAGGCTGGCTTTTGCACTACTGTTGGGGGAAGGGTTAGAGGAGGGAATATGCCTATATGTGTGAATGACACACATAAACATCGACGGTACACTATTCTTGGCATCAAAGCTCACACTGTAACTCCACAGAGCAATGGACTGTAGGCCTGACCTCGATTAGTGAGGGAGTCTAGTCGACTACCAATCTCTTAGTAAATTGTTTGTTGTTGCATGAAGTTGAGAGCCTTATAAGCACAGCAAGTGTTAAATGGCTCTCATGTCAAGGGGGAAATCAAGCACAGCTAGGTTACCTGACCAAGCTAGAGCAGGGACAAACAAACAAACAAAAAATACATGTTCAAATCAGCTAAAGTAGCTCCGCACTCACAATAAGTACAGTACATGCTCACTCATGGTAGCTGGCCTGCTGATTTGTGACATGTACTGAAACAGAAAAGAGAGGAACATGCAGCGTTCAATCACCAGCCACTCAATCAACAAACCACATGGCACTCAAGAGGGGTTTACTTATCAGTCATTCACACAGGTACAAGCAGCTCGACAACAGCGGTATGTACAGTAGCAACGGCACTCAACAAAGTCCACGTTGTCGTCAACAAGCTTCTCCGGTCTACATTTATACACTCCTGGACAGGCAATTCATGTGCACCATCCTAACCCACACACACACACACACACACACACACACACACACACACACACACACAATGGGCTACAAAACATAATAAAGTCAATTTTTGTAAAGTATTTCTCCTGCATTTCACCGCTGCCTGTCTCTTGGTCCAGTGGTTCTCAATCTTTTTTGGCTGGAGTACCCCTTTATACTGATTTCCAAAGCCAAGTACCACTTCCCCTGACTACAGCAAAACTGACACCAAAAGTCCATTCCCCTGACTATAGCAAAATTGACATCAAAAGTCCAGTTCCAATGCCAATACGTTCAAAATAAGGGGGTCATTACATGAGGTCGATTTTTTTGTAGACGATAGTTTTTACTATTGATTCGGCCATTTTGACACACGGAGACGCGGTTTCATGACCCTAACCGATACTTTTCCGAATTCGGCTCTGAAAGTGCATTTCTGCGGTTTCGCATCAGTTTCGCAACGGTGTAATATCGGAATTCGGCCATGAGGGAGAGTGCGATGATGTCATAGCACCCCCTCCTCTGCTCCCCTTCCCCTGCTGCATACAGTGTCAGTCTGTCAGACTAACCGAAAATGTATTATTATTATTTGTGTTGTTGTAGGCCTAATTAAAACCCAGAAAATAGCCCAGTGATCTATTAGCACAAACCTCATTTGAAAAATGTCAGGAGTAGTCTAGCCTATATGAAAGCCTTTTAAAAATGTCTAATTACGCACAAGTCGTCGCACCTGGGCTGGTACCCTAGCTGGCCTGTCGGAGTTGCAACAGCTCTCCTCTCCGCAAAGTTAAATTAAACCATTAGGCTATGGTATTCCATTCTAAGCAAAGCTATGATTAATGACTATTTTGCGTCCCCCTTTTTCAACTTCTCACCAAAAAATACTGGATTAATTCTTCATGCACCGCGCCACATCACAGACGCAGCGGACTTCAGGTAATGAGTGAGTTATTGTAATATGCTGAGTCTTGCTGACAGACAGACAGACAGACAGACAGACAGACAGACAGACAGACAGACAGACAGACAGACAGAATAAACATAACTGTCCAGTCAGTCAGAGACCATCACAAAAACTTCCTCCATATCCTCGCTCCCTCTCCTCCAGTCAAAGAAATCATGTCGCTTTTTCTCTCCAGTGCGTCTAGCCTCCTCTTAAGGCACGCATGTTGCTTCCAAACTAGGCAATTTACTTAAAGCCATAACGGAAGGCTATGATTGTGACTTCCAGTGAAATAACAGACTGCCAGTGGCGTATGGCGTCAGTTCATTAATTTATTCCGTTAGTTTATTTTGCAACGGCGACGGCACATCATCCTCCATTGCGCCGCATCCCAGTGCAGTGCGTCAGTTCAGTAAGAGCTAAGATATGGCAACATGACTGTTGTCTGGTCTTGCACGTGCAAGGCACGCATGCAAGACAGTCATGTTGCCAATACTTAGCAACAGGCATGATGAATTTATTTTAAGAAGTACATTTTATTATTTTCCCTTGTAATCAAGGTATGGTAGACTACCATACCCATATGTGCCTCTGTAGGCTAGCCTACTCCGTTAGTTGCCTCGCATGGTGCGTTATACTTCTGTGTTGCAGCTAGAAGACAGAACTCACTTAATATAGCCCATCCCCGTAGATAATGTCCAGAAATATGCTCCATAGGCTATAAATGTTCCGAACTTCATCTTCCAGGTGACTTTTGTTGGTGTTTCACTTCACCTCGCTAAAAACCTCCTTTTGCGGGACTCATTGAATATGCGAACAGATGATAATAATATGGATTTGGGAGCATAGCCTAATTACAAAGCATGTCTCATTAAAAACAATATAGGCCTATATTTTATAGTTGAAGGGTAAATGCACAGTATAGGCCTATGTAGGCTGGGAACATGACACATTTTGCTTGAATTCATGCGTTGTCAACTTGTAGTATAAACACAGAAAAACGAACCAACAACAAGGTGTAAACGCGACGTTTTTTGGGTAATAAATCCAAAACGAGACCGGCAGCGTTTCCAATCGTCCTGGTATAAAGACCCCCTAAAACAGCATAATGGAAAATAAACATTGCTTTCTATTCAATAACTGTTACTAGTCAAGTTATTGATATAATTTGGTTTAGAAATGTACAGATGAGCAGATTCACACAAACTCTGAACTCTGAATGTCAACTCTGACTTATCATTAACCATAACAGTAAAATACATATTCCCATTTTCTAGTTTTCCTCAAGTACCCCCTGCAGTACACTGCCTTAGTCTGTAGGTTTTGCCATCCATGGCAACGCTGACCTGGAAGATTATCATTAAGGATTTGGGTGCCATCTTCTTTTAAGGTAAGGTTAGGTTGTACTTTATTGTTACGTCTTTTGTACAGGTACATAAGAGTAAAAGTTATTTTTGTTCGGCATCCTTACAGACAATGTAGTGATATATATACAATAAAGCAGAACAACAGAAAACAACACATCTAAAGATAAAATAATAAGTAATAATTAAAGCTGCAAGCAGCAATGACCGGGCCCTCGCAGCTCTACCCACGTCACAAGGCCAGCAGCCAATCAGAAACCAAACAGGAAGTCAACCATTTCGACTAATTAGTGGCGTTTTGGCGCATTTTTGGCCGTTATCACGGGTCGCACTTTAACGATAGTTTAAAGTTTTTCTCAAAAAAAATTTTTGAGAAAAAAAATGTTTTGAGAAAAAACTTTTTGAGAAAAAACAAATTTGAGAAAAAAAAAATTTTGAGAAAAAAAAAATTTTTGAGAAAAAAGATTTTTGAGGAAAAAAAAAATTTGAGAAAAAAAATTTTTTTGAGAAAAAAAAATTTGAGAAAAAAAAAATTTGAGAAAAAAAAATTGAGAAAAAAAAATTAAGAAAAAAGTTTTGAGAAAAAAAAATTTTTGAGAAAAAAAATTGAGAAAAAAAATTTTTTGAGAAAAAAAAATTTTTGAGAAAAAAAAATTATGACACCAGCCGCAAGTCTGTACGACAAACGGTTCATGAGTTATAGAGGCACTTCCTGTTTGGTGAAGGGCACTTCCTGTTTGGCGAAGGAAGCGTCAATTAAGGTTAAGGACTCTTAATCAAGTCATATGATACCAGCCACAACTCTGTACGATAAACGGTTGAAGAGTAACAGCCAAAAAAAGGAACAATCAAGTATGGACCAATCAGAAGAGGGGGCACTTCCTGTTTGGTGAAGGAAGTTTGACCCTTCGCCACGGGCATGCCGTTTTACGAAAACTCACGATTTTGATAACTTTTCATCGTTAAGGTGTCTTGAGTATGCCGAGCGAACTTGAAGTTGATCCGATTAACCCCCTAGGAGGAGTTCGTTAAAGTGCGACACGTGAAAACGGCCAAAAATACACCAAAACGCCACTAATTAGTCAAAATGGCTGACTTCCTGTTTGGTTTCGGACGTGGCGCCGAGAGACTTTTTTGTGAGTCCGGACACAATACAGATGTGTACCGATTTTTTTTTATACTAAATTTTTCGCCACTTGTGATGTGTGTGCAAAGTTGCGCAACTTTTGGAGTACGTTTTGCGGCTCAAAAACACGATTCATTCGGCGGAAGAATAATAATCTTTGCAAATACAATAGGGTCCTCACACACTGTGTGTGCTCGGGCCCTAATGACTTAGGAAAGAAAGAGAGTGCAAAAGAAAAAGAGCAAAGAGAATGAGAATGAATCGGCTAGCGATTCCTTTTGCCCTGGACCGTTCTCGTCTTTGACAGTTTTTTCATGTGCCTGATTGTCTGTGGAAAGAAGCTTTTTTGCAGTCTGTTGCTAGTAGCTTTGAGACTGCGTAGTCGTTTTCCATGCGGCAACATCTTGAACAGACTGTGGTTGGGATGGTGTAGATCTTTGATGATTCCCTGGGCTTTTTGACACAGCGTTCGTTGTACAGGGCTTGGATTGGGGGGAGATTGCATCCGCTGATGCGTTCGGCTGTCCGCACAACCCTCTGCAGGGCTTGCGGTTTAGGCAGTGAAGCAGCCAGTCAGGATGCTCTCTGTGGTGCCTCTGTAGAAAGCTCTTAGGACTTTGGGGCCCATCCCAGCCTTCTTTAGCTTCCTGAAAAGGCGTTGTTGTGCTTTCTTTACAACCCGCTCTGTCTGCACTGCCCAGGTAAGGTCCTCAGAGATGTGCACTCCCAGGAATTGTAATTATTTTACCCTCTCTGCTGCAGCGCCTCCGATTTGGCGGGGTGAGTGGTCTCTAGGAGGCCTCCTGTTGTCAAAGATGATCTCTTTTGTCTTGTTCACATTGAGAGATGGGCTGTTCTCCTGGCACCATGATTCCAGGTTCTCCACCTCTCTCCTGTAGGCTATTTCATCATCGTTTGTGATCAGGCCTATGACTGTGGTGTCGTCCGCAAACTTGATCACTTGATTTGAGCTGAACAGGGCCACACAGTCGTGGGTGTACAGGGAGTAGAGGAGGGGACTCAGAACGCATCCTTGAGGTGCTCTGAGATGGTCCAAAAGCGTGTACTGTCACACTCTGCGTTTCTAGGTTTTTGACAATTATTTCCAAATGTGCCTGCTGCTTCATTAACATGTCTTTTAATTTCTGAGATCTCAGGATGCTTATAATGTTAGCCCAATCACAATTACCTGCTTTTCATGAGACTGTATTGTTGAACGGTTGTACCTGTCCCTTTGAGGAAGAAGAAGAAGAGGCTGCCCCTCCTCAACGCAGCAAAAGGCCTTTCTCCAGGTCAAGGAGTGACATCCCAAGGGTCTGGCGCACCAGCCTTTGAAGTGCTCTGTGAAGCATAATTTATGATCACACACCCTTTCACAAAACAGATGGTGCAAGGCATTATCAGAATTAGGCATAGCATCAGAGTTACACCAGTTGTATTTTGTCCATTATTTATTACAGCCAAAGAATTGCTCTTGTAATAGTTACTTACATACTTTCTCCCGAGGGGGAAATTAAGTATTTTCCGCCCAACCCATCTGATTCGCTGCCCACAAGGAGCGCGTAACATGACATAGGAATGGGAACAAGAATACAATTCAGAGTCGGTACATCATTCATTATCTTTTAGTCATGTTTTAATTCTGATCGAGCCACCCCTTCCAATGCATTGCAGTTATATAGTTGACACCATTCAATGTGACTGGTCTTAGTGACTTCTAGACTAGTTATTTAATTTAACACCTGAGATTACTTCTAGGTTTAAGGACGGAACATTTGCATTGTACAAAATAAAATGTAATATTGTGAATGAAAATAAGGTGTATGTTAGCTCTCTGCACTGAACAGTTGAGTGACTTGTGAAGTGGTGCCTTCTGGGTGTGTGTGTGTGTGTGTGTGTGTGTGTGTGTGTGTGTGTGTGTGTGTGTGTGTGTGTGTGTGTGTGTGTGTGTGTGTGTGTGTGTGTGTGTGTGTGTGTGTGTGTGTGTGTGTGTGTGTGTGTCACATTTCACTGTACGGTGCTGCACTGTCAGTCATCAGCACAATACCTCTTTTTACAGGGTACCTTTGACCCAGAGGTGCTGTTCAATCTGTTCCTGCCACCCATCATCTTCCACGGTGCATACACCCTTAATCAGGTGAGACTGCTGCTCACAATGCCCCGCACCCCACCACATTGTTTTGGCTTGAGTGAACAGCTGAATGTGAGCCTCTTGTTAACCGTATTTGTTTTTAATCACCAAGTTGCACACAGTTCATTCGTTTTTTTGTACCCTGATTACATCGATCGATATTTTTCTCTTTAACGTAACTGCTGTTCCAGAGGCGATTCATTGACAATCTGGGATCCGTGCTGACATTTGCGCTTTTGGGGACTGTAATGACGTGTGGGATTATTGGGTGAGTATTGTTTCTTTGCACACAAATATTGACCCATGATAAACAAGTTATGCCAAAGTAACAGTGCTGCCTGTTGATGCAGGTAGTGTTAAATAAAAAGCCAGATGGCATGTGACATGGCTCCCCTTTTAGTACAGGCAATCTAAGAAAAAAATGGGCCCACATTGAAACAAATTGCAACACAAACTCTTTCAACTTTTTTTGTTTCATAAATATGTTAGTAATAACATATTAAAAGTCCTAAGAAATCCAAGTGGTGGAACATAGTGAAATGGTGGAAAGTGATGAAAAGATCACTTTTCATCAGTTTTGTGGGCGTTTTCTGGGGCCAAGGAATGTTTTTTGTGCAAAACAAATGCTTGCAATGGATTCAGCATCATGACAAACCCCTAGTTAGACCCCTCACATCCTACTTAAAGCAGATTTTTTTGGGGGTATTTTCCTCCTGTATAGAAAGTCGATGGGAGCCAACTTATATTCCACCATTTCACTATGTTCCACCACTTGGATTTCTTAGGACTTTTGATATGTTATTACTAACATATTTATGAAACAAAAAAAGTTGAAAGAGTTTGTGTTGCAATTTGTTCAAGGTTCAACCCTAGATTGCCTGTACTATTTGGTTACTTTACACAGTAGTATACAGTATGAGACAATTAACACATAATAGTGTTATTAATTGAAAATAGATTGCTGGTAAAGGGGGATGGATATACCACACATTAATTTGGTGAGAATATTGTGTGTGTGTGTGTGTGTGTGTGTGTGTGTGTGTGTGTGTGTGTGCGCGTGTGCGTGTGTGTGTGTGTGTGTGTCTTAACTGTCTATTTCCATTCAGTTACTAGACTACTGTATGAGCAAAATGTAAAAAGAAATGTCTTTGCTTTGGTAGTGTTGCTATTCTGGCCTCAGGTAGCTAGATGGCACTCTTGAGCTTTGGAGAATACCAACAACTTTGCAGACCTGTAGTGGATTATGCAAAACACCTTGATTACCGTATATCAGGGTTCACCATGTATATGGGCTGATAACAAAAAACAAGGATAATATTAGTATGCTTTCATTAAGGAATATAAAGGAAACAATACAGAGCTTGTTTTTTTTTCTGAGACGATAATTGTTTACCCCAAATGTGTTTGTGTAGACGCCCGACAAAGCCGGATGCATCACAGTGGATTCGAACCCACAACCTCTGTGGTTTCCACCCGCTACCTGAGAGTGATGCTTAAATAATAAAAATCAAACCCAGTTTTGAGTGAGCGGTGGATTTGGGCTGATTTAATATTCTCTACTGGTAATACAAAATGTCTCCCAATATAACAGTATCTTTCAGTAACCCACCCCTCAATATAATATCAACATGAACAGGGTCGAAGGCTCCTCTCGGTGGCAAGGTTGTCTGTGCTGAGGCATCGTGGATAGGATATACTGTAGTCACAACTTGCATGGCAGAGAAAGAGTAGGCCATGGAGCAAGGACTTCTTATATTGCCAGTTACATAACTGTCCATTCTGAGCTTACATTATGATACAAATCAAAATCTAATACACAATTGACTATAAAATATCTAACATGTGGATTTGTGGATTTATAGCACAGCAATCCCTCCGGTCCATGGCGATATGCATGCAGAGTTTATGGTCGAACGGTCCTAGAAATACACAAAGGACAGATACACGCACACACGTGCAGGGACTCTTACAGCATTTATGATTAGACCACTCGGGAACAATGTAAGTCGGGAATGCATGCCCCACCCAGTTATGCAACACCTGTTGTACCCGTTTATCTGGGTCCCCTTTATGCCCATATATGGAGATCCCTGATGTCATCATAATTATGTCGGAACAGCGGTTCTTGACAACCGGCAGAGTTTGAAGTCGGTGGTTGGATAGTTCTCAGATACATTCACACACACGCACAGTTTTGTGCATGTTATAGTTCAATTCACATTCAGATGGCCATTTAATTTTTAAGTCATACTTGGGACGGGGAGATTCTGAGTATGACGTACGTACAAACGTACAAACAAAATGGACACTGTGTGAATATGACCAACTGTCAACAGACACCGCCTTTTAACCCTTTGTCAAAGTTAATGGTTCTTCAGATTGCAGGGCACGAGCTGGAACAAACTGACCTCAACTGACTCTCAGTAGCCTAATCTGTTGTTGGATCTAAAGGTTACAGATGTTATCAATTATCTTTCCTCTTCTCTCTCCTTCCTCTTTGGTCTCACTCCATGAATGGGGGAATGCATGCACCCCTGGGGGAGAAGGGCAGGGTTTGACATGTTGTGTCACGCGCAGTATTTTTCGTATGCTAAAAGGCACCAGACTTGACCAACCCTTTTGCTCACACACAGATTTGTATTAATCTCCAGTCCACTCCTCTTCTCTCGCTCTCTCTCTCTCTCTCTCTCTCTCTCTCTCTCTCTCTCTCTCTCTCTCTCTCTCTCTCTCTCTCTCCCCCCCTCTCCCCCTCCCTCCCCCTCCCTATCTACAGCACTATGCACGGTTGAAAGTCAGGTCGTTTTCCCTGAGAGTCATACATTAAATCCTGCCCTGGAGACGAGGGGTGTGTTGGGTAACCATGGTTACGGGGTTGTGCTAAAGGACACATAAGTTCCCCAGAGAGGGCCTGGTGAGACACTGATTCTTCTGGGATGTTGCACAGGAACAGGCTCGGCGCTAAACATCTTTGCTGCTCTAGTTCAGTGGTCTTCAACGTTTTCAGGCCAAGGACCCCTTAGCTGAGAGAGAGATGAAGCAGGGACCGCCAGAGCCTATATATTGTATACAATTGTGTTGCAAATTAAAAATGTTCATAGATTTTGTAGACAGCTTAGACTTGTTTGACAGCACTGTCATCAGACAGTGTATGTTGGATTAATGTGTTGAACCGTCAATACATGGTCTGATCTTCTTTTCCCTCTACACCAAACCTCTTTTGCTAGAAATAGCCGATCTACAAGCTCGCTTGTACTGTAGGTCTGCTATTTTTGGCTAATGTTCCACTCAGAATAGGGAATCAGGGATGCTCAGGGTTCAAAAGTGGTTAATGTAAAAAAAAAACATGATCATATCACACAAAGATTTGGCGGCCCCCTGTGGTAACTCTGAGGACCCCCTAGGGGTCCCGGACCCCCTGTTGAAGACCCCTGCTCTAGTTTAAGTTATATTGTAGTCTGCGACGCTGAACTGACATTTCTGAATGTTTTTCTTATCTCTTATTTTGTAAAGAAGACGAGGCAGGACTACAAGTGATGAGATGTCAAGATGAAGTATTGTATTGTATTTATTTATTTTTTGATTTATTCTATAACTAGTCCTTGCCCGGGGGTAATGTTGAGGAACCCACAAGCATCAGTGATGTCAGTTGTCTCCATATTTGGGCACTGTGTCAGCATGCGGCTGTCAGAGCCGACTGGGAGAAATGCGAGGCCCTGAGCGAAGTCTATCCAATCAGACACTGACAAGATCGTCATGTTGTCAGATGAGGGGATTCCTCATAACTTTGTAGAACATTACCCTGGCCTTACCTCACGCAGATATGATGCTCTCTCTCTCTCTCAACTAGATCTTTTTCATAAGTAAGTAACGGAAGGGAAGGGAACGCTGCATCAAGTTGTAGGATCCCGTGTCTCAAGATACATTAAATCCCATAGCCCGAAGGGACAGTCAGCCGTTTTACTGGTTGTTGCTGGTTGTCAGGGAGATATCACAGCCAATCGGTTGACAGGCTCTGTCTCCATCCTGCAGGTTGAGGTGTTTGTGTGAAGATTTAATATGAAAACAAAACTAAATAAATTGACCAAAACCCAGATCCCCTCCACCACTACACCCCATGCCATGATTATTTAGGCGGATTCATCATGTAAGCCTTACAGGGGTCTTCAACAGGGGGTCCGCGACCCCTAGGGGGTCCGCGGAGGTACTGCAGGGGGTCCGCGAAATTATTGAAAAAAAAAAAAAAAAAAGATTTCAAAAAATATGTTTTTCTTTTTTTTGCCATTTTTCACATTTATGTAAAAAAATAAATCATGATTCTATCCATTTTGAATAGCTTGAATACATGATTACTATGCAATTGACAGATTGTTGATATTATTGACATTGGTTCTCAGTTAATAAGTAGTATGTTTAGAAATGGTAGTGGTACGGCCCACCCTGCTCGCTGTAACTTGTACAGTACATGTTTAAAATAAGAAATGTGTCGTAGCCCCGACCCCCCCACCCTACGAGGTGGTAGGGGGTCCCTGCTTCATCTCCCCATCAGTTTGGGGGTCCCCGGCCTGAAAACGTTGAAGACCCCTGATTGTAAGCAAACCTAGATTTTAGGTCTGTGATGGAAAGTGATTTGTTAACTTATTTCCTGCGATCCCCGTCGAAACCGGAGATTTCCGCTGTACCACTCTGCGATGCCCGAGGAGCCCGAAGATTTAATTAGCTTTTATCATTATGAAACGATTAAAAGTATGAACGCTCATTGTAGCCGATTCTGGCTCTTTAGGCCCGCCTCCTAACTGTATCCGGTCGTATTTCCGGTTTGGACCGGATATAGGTTTCCATATCCGGTCTGACGTCCAATCGTAGCTCCTGTCCCATAGGGTTTTCATTGTAAACAAAGGAAGGAGCTGCACGGCCATAGAATGGTCTTTTTTCATGCATTCTTTTTTTATTTGGTAGCTGTTTGATTCCTCTACCCGCCTGGCATATGATCTGCGCACATATCGTCTGCTATGTGCGCAAACGTGCCCACGTGTTACCATAGCGCACAGCTGGTTTTTTCATGTAAACACTGGCGGATAAGCAGGGATACAGCCTCGCAACGGATATGTCTATTTCAATGGGGGTTTTTTTATTCGAAAGCTGTTGTCGAGTCTACACGTCTACTAGATGAGTCGCGCACAGAGTGCACGATGTGTACATGTGCCCACGTTAAAAGGTAAGGACAATTTGGCAGGAAAACAGTTCAACCTATGTTTAAAATAGCAGCAAATGAGTTAAAAAAAGTGATTGTAAAAATTAAAAAAAAGCCTAGCGCGAGGCCCTCCAGGTGCGAGGCCCTGTGCGCCCGTTCTCTCTACCCTAGCGGTGGCCCTGGCGGCTGTTACCAAGGGCGGCGGTCTCAGTGATGTCGGTCATCTCCATATTTGGCCATTGTTTCAGCATGCGGATGTTATCATGGCGGAGACACATTGGCAGTACAGGTGGCAGTATCAGTAATGTCAGAAAGTTTGGGCACTGTTTCACCCGTTTATGCCCATATATGGTATTCCGTGTCCAGGCCATTCTGTGACATCATTACTATGATGATGTCACAGTATTGTTAGCCTTGGGAACCCAGGCGAGTATTGTAGACAGACGGCCGTCAGCGGACAGACATTCTGTAAATTAATAAATTATTAGATAGTGCATGTTTGAGACAGGGTATGATTCATGGAGATTTATGTGACTCATGGCATTACAGTCTCACGCACATTGCAAACACATGATTTGCGTTCCTCACATGCTGAGCTAACTATGTTATTGTTATCCGGTGTCCCTCACAGATAAAGCTAACAATCTGAAGGACGATGATACACGAAAGAAGAAGACTTCACCCATTTTCAACTGTATCTTTGTATAATTGGTCCTCACTAATGCTCATTATAAGCTGCCACTCACTCACTGTCAGAGGTGGACTGTAGTGTGGACGGTTCAGAAACCAACCATGACAGCAGGGATTCCATGCTATTAGAATCTACAGCTTTTGTCTTCCTGGAAAGTTAGCACGCTGAAATAGAAGCCAGTGTTGCTGCATCAATCAAAGAATATATATAAAAAAAAGGTCTGAAATAACCACTGATGATGACATTGTTTGACGGTTCAGAGACCTGACCACAGCCCACCTCTGAGACGCAGAGTGATTAGACAGAAATGGCACCATCTTATAGTGAGCATCAGTGAGCACCAATCATTATGAAGGTGAGATTGAATATGGGTGACATGCTCCTTTTAAGCTAAATATTCACGCTCAGATTCATTTATAATTTGTCATGTGACGGTGACACATGCCAAAATAGCCGATCTACAAGCTCAAAAGGCATTAGATCAGACACACTTGAAGATCTGCTATTTTCCGGTATGTTACACTCTCAAGAGTTAAAGATCTATAAGGGTCCATTTGGTTACCAACTCTCCATCATTTAGGCTTGGGACCACCTCAAGGAAACCCCTCAAGGACAACTGGTGGTCCCCGGTTGAAAACCACTGTCTCTGAAGGTCACACCTGACACTGTCGTTCCCCTGACACATCACTGTGACATCACAGGTGATGTCACAGGACACAGGTGACATCACCTATGTAAAAGTCCATATATGGGTATTCCCCAGAATCCCTTTTATGCCCATATATGAAGATCTGGTCAGATGGCCAAGACATGACCCATATGTCCCATGATGTCAACATTACAGAGAAGTATTGCAGCACTCTGTCTGAATTACCACTTAGAACGCCTGGGCGTTCTGCTCAGATTTAAGCAGGTTGTAATGATTCTGCTGTATTACCATTACTTGTTTATGGTTGATATGCCCTTCACAAATATGCTCCTCCAGCTTTGCAGTCCATTGTACCCGTGGAACTCCCCACGGTCATAACTCTTCTTCTCTTTTAAAGCATTATGTCTGAGTGCTTATAATACAGTCATAAAATGATCCCAGGGCAAAAGATGGATGGGCGCTGAGATGCTTTATTAGCAAGAGTGTCACCTCGCGCGCGCACGTGTGTGTGTGTGTGTGTGTGTGTGTGTGTGTGTGTGTGTGTGTGTGTGTGTGTGTGTGTGTGTGTGTGTGTGTGTGTGTGTGTGTGTGTGTGTGTGTGTGTGTGTGTGTGTGTGTGTGTGTGTGTGTGTGTGTGTGTGCGTGCGCGCGTGCGTGTGTGAACGAACACACAGACAACTTGTGTTGGGGCAGGCGGTGGCTGTACACGTACATGCCAGGATGGGCAACCCAATGGCTAAGCGGCTAAGCTAACGCAGCCCCGGTGCTGTCAGGCTGTTTGCACGAGTCCACCTGTGCTAAGCAGCCTCTGAGCGGAAAGCAGGTCAGCTCACCTGCTGCTGGCTGCGTCTGGCCCCATTACCCAAACTACACTGGGGGAAGCCCTGCTGTGGTTAGAGGGATGACAGATAGGCATCTCCCTGATGACTCCACTGTGTGTCCTTCCATCCTCCCTCCCTCCCTCCCTCCCAGGGCCTGCGTGTACGCTTTCAGCAGGCTGATGGTGCTCGCGGGCCAAGCTGCAGATGACGACTTCCTCCTCACCGATTGCCTTCTGTTTGGAGCCTTGATGTCCGCCACTGACCCAGGTAGTTACACATGAAGACATGAAGACCGTAGTCATTTCCAGTTTAAAAAAAAAGAAAAATCACATCACATGACCAAATAATAATGCATGGCAAGAATCTGCAGTACATACGCCTATTCTACTGGAAAATCACACACCTTTGCTGAGGTAGAGAGAACAAAAAGGATGATGCTAGAATCATATTAGAATGCAGCTATCTAAATGTTATTAGGCACATGAACATTAATTTGAGGTTTGGCACTACTGTAATGGATTTTGCAGGAAAAATATAGATTTCTTTTTTTAAGATATGTTTTGGGGCTTTTATGCCTTTATTGATAGGACTGTAGACTGATAGGAAAAAGGAGAGAGAGATGAGGAGTGACACGCAGCAAAGGTTCATTGTGTCCACATAAAAGCCTTAATGGTTCTGAGTTTCTTGCACCGTCAATAAGTGGAAACATGGCATAATATCCGTGACTCAAGGCTAATCGAAAAGGTTCATACAGCCTATCACAACATGGTGACAATAGCGGTTAATGTTCTCTTTTGCTAATTATTCATCACGATAAGCGTCTGATCTCGGAGAGTGTCAGGCGTTACACCGTGACTGGCTATCACGCAGCCTGATGTCGGGAGTGCCGCAGCACACTGTGCTCGTCTCTCGCCAACCCCGTCACTCTCATCACTTTGATTAGATTCAAGATGCGATGTGTCAGTCAGTGGCCCCCAAAGGCAGAAACCTCTCCAGACTGTCTGTAGTGCCTGCTCTCTGCCTCTCTCACAGAGGACAGTGGTGGAAGAAGTGCTCACATTTCTTACTTGAGTAAAAGTATCAATACCACCATGTACTGCAGAAATACTTTGTTGCAAGTAAAAGTCGGGTGACTCGGGTATAGTAAAATGTACTTGAGTACCAGTAAGACGCCCTAAGGACCTCGCCCTAAAAGGCGAGGTCGCGCACATGGGCTTGTGCACACATCCGCCTGGGTGACAGCAGACTACTGGGCGACTTTGGCGTGAGATCAACTTTGACCCAAAAAAAATGCACAGACCTGGTTGGTTGGTTTAAGTTGGACAAAATGTGGCCATATTTTCCCAAATATGGAGATGAATGACATCATAGACCACATGATGCCCATATATGGACAATATGTCCATATATGGGCATTCCTAGATGTGGGCTTAAAGAGGTGGTGCCATATAGTTTTGTACTTTTTCTGTTTTGTATGTGTCTATGGAGTTAACATTAATTACTCTAATAGACCACCGGGTGGGGTTATAATTTGCAGATTTGCCTTCCCTGTGTATTTTTGGTTTCTTCCTGAAAGCTGAAAGCCTCTGAGTCAAAAGGCCTGATCAAAAAATACAGATCTAATGACATCATTAGTGTGTAGCTAACTTCAGCTTGGTCACCACGCACCTTTTTTTTTGGGAAAAAAAATCTTCCTCCTAGTATAATCATAATAACAGATCATGTTTTTTTTTTGGGCGGGGGGGGATCATGGCACCCCATCTTTAATATGATGACATTAGGGATCTCCATGTATGGTCATTAAAGGGACAAGGACAGAATTAATTTGCGAATGTGACAATTGATGACATCAGGGATCTCCATATGTCATAGGTCTATGTCTCAATGATGTCAAACAAGGACGGAATTCATTTGCAACATCATTGTGATGAGAACAGGTCAGCTATATCTAAAAACTCTTTGCTGAGCTGGGATGAGGTGTCACGTGCTGTGACGCACTCACAGGATCTGGAGGTTTTTATAGTAAATGTGACCTACAATCGCAAAAAGTACTGGCGTACTAAAAGTACTCACTATGCACAATATCCCATTTCACAAGTTTCAAAATGTATAAAAATCCTTAAAAATAGCAGATCTACCGGTACAAGGCAAGCTCACAACGTGTCGCTTTTGCGATGTGTTGTAAGATCTTCTATTTTCAAATAGCCATGGCTGAAGAGGTTAATGTATGTTTTTACAAAGTAACAAGTAATTCAAATAATTGCAGTGGAGTAAAAGTCTATTTTCCTCTGAGATGCAGTGGAGTAGAAGTACAAGTATTGAAACTTGGAAATACTCCAGTAAAAATACATCAAAATGGTACTTTAGTAAAAGTATGTGTACGTACGTGTACTAGTTACTTTACACCAATAATAGAAGGATCCATTAAATGTCCAACTTGCTGCCTTTACATACACATAATTTCAACGAGACGAGGACTTTTTATTTTCCTATATCATAACCCTGTGTGTGACAGGCAGCCGTCTGAAATGTTTGTCACTGACAATTTTGGGAAAGCTAAGCTAAGCTTCATAAAAATGAACTGAGCTGCACTAGATGCTACTTTGTACAATTAGCTTACTACATTGAAGCTACTTTGTACTTAGTGCATTTGTTAATGTGGCTGAGTATATTATAAACAGATCGGACTGTTTAACTCAGAACAGAACTGACTAGTTACTGTAGATTTTGATTGTTATTACAAAACATACAGTACATTAACCATTTCAGCCCTATATACGTTTCGGCCATTTGAAAATAGCCGATATACAAGCTTGCGATGCGAGGCATTGTGAGCTTGTAGGTCTGCTATTTCTATATATATGAAAACTTGTAATGGGACATTCTGAATAATGAGTACTTTCTACTTTTGGTACTTAAAGTATATTTTGATAATACTTTTTGTACTTACTAGGCGTCTTACTGGTGCCTATAGGCAAACTCATGATTCATGCTTCTAGAGAAGACAACTGGATGTTGCACCTTGCATGCACCCCAGAGGGTTAGGTTTAGACAACTTAACCAAATCATAATTATTGTCTTATTCATCTAATTACCTCAAGTCAAGAACTTATGATCCCCCCCCCCCCCCACCCCACACACTTTTTTATTATTATTATTTAATGTATTTATTTTTGTTACAGATTTTATTTCGTTTAGTTTTTTTGTTACAGATTTTTATGTTTAAAACAAAAACAATTAAAGAACATTTAAAGAGGAACACAAGGTTCTCTGAAACTCTCAGCCAATTTATCACTGGGGAGATTCCTAATCCTCTGGTGCCACAGTTCTTATTTGCAGTTTTATCTCTGCGTTTACAGTATGTGGCGACCTTGGTGTCCTGTGTATATTGCTTTCAAAAAGGCTTGTTGGATTCAGTAATGTTTGTTTTTTGGAGAGAATTAGTCATCATCAGACATTTAATGCCTGCGAGACTGAGCATCTCAACAGCAGCATACATTAAATCCACCAGTGATAATGTGGTTTTCCGCTTCATCCTGTGTTCAAATTATGGTGGAGGGTTTTGCCGTAATGCCTTTGAGGACATTTCAACAGGGCAACAATTATTGCAATAATTTCCTGTTGCTTGTAACATAGCCAATGTGCGAGTTTCAATTTGATATCACACTAGTAAAAATCACATAATCAAATCCAGTGGCCTGTGAGATTGGTTTTCACTGAACATCCAAAGTATGGTAATGTGTCCTCCTGACTCTCTTCCTAATTAGACTCCCATTCGACCCCTTCAACTGTATTATTTGTGAAGTAAAGATCTCCGTCAGGCCAAAAGGCCAGGGAGTGGAGATTGTGTTTGTACCTTTCCCCAATAAGACCGACAAATGTGGTCCTCCTAACATTACCTGTCAGCAACAGATGTCGGAAGACTAGATGAGGATATTATACTGTAGATGGATAGGTTTCTATCTCTAACTACTTGTTGTGAGTTTGTAGATCCAGTCATACCCAAATTGCAGTCGCATGTTGAGGGGCGCACCTCCAAAAGGACCTGCTACAGTCCACTTCTGTCCATAGCACGTGCCAAGGGTTGCCTGGACATCTGGCATACCGGGCATATGCCACAACTGTGACACGTTGTGAGCTTGTAGACGTGCTATTCAGGCGTTAACATGCCATTGCAAAATGGCCAAAATACATTTCAGGCAACTAAATCAACTGTAGATTTTGTTGTATGATATTTAGTCAGGACTAAAACAGGACAGGAGTAAAACCCCAAAATCTGATGGCTAAAATATTACTAAAACTAAATGGAATTTTATTCAAAGGACTATGACTAAAACGACATAGTGCTGTCAAAATCAACACTGATTGAGACCTGCACTCACAGGAGCACACTTCTAATTTTGTCTACTCGCCTGAACTTATGGTGTTACTGTGGAGGCTGATGAATAACTGAAAGTGGAATTGGGTTTCCATGACGACCGGGGCAGTACATGGATTGGGGTGATTTCAGCTTTCTTTTGAATTATTTTGCAAGCGCACATAGTATGAGGGAGCATGCCATGTCATGACAACATGAACAACCGAACAATCTGGGGGCATCGACAGAGGAAAAGGGAGGGAAAATCCTGATTTCATGGCTAACCCATTCCCATAGGCCTATACAGGGGCGTCACAACACAAGGGGGGGAGAAATGTGTGCAAATCTTTGAATATATGTAACATTTAACTAAAACTTTGCTTCTGGATGTCCCTGGAAAAAAATATTTTTATATGGGGGTCAAATACATATACCGGTAATTGTGGGGGTCCTTCACATGAAAAAGTTTGAGTACCACTGACATAGAAACATAGGTTTTTCAAAAAACCTTAGAAGGATTTAGAAGACATTAAAGAATGGGTCAAAAATATTCAAAGACTTGCACAAACTTTCACAAATTTTCAAAAATAGCGCATCTACAAGCTTCATGTGTGCTTGTATATCTGCTATTTTTCAATTGTTAAAGCACAAAATAATGCGTAATAATGCGTTCCCAGTCTAAATGGGTTAAACCCTCACCCATGAAGAACATTCATGTGGGGTCCGCAGTGAATCCTTGTGCCCAGGGCCCAGAATTTGGTCACCCCTGGTCACATCCTTGTGTTTCCATGTAAAGGAATCAAATGCTGGCTTTTCAATACTGTACCTACTCTACACGTTGCACTTACTGATTGGTCAGATAATCCTCACAGTAACAAACAAGAGTGACACAACAACATCTGCGGGACACAGATTTCCGTTGCCCGTTTGTATATATATATATCTTACATATAGTATTGGTGAAGGGGTCCATGGAGTGCCAACATGGAGTGCCAAATGGTATGTTCCCTATTCCCAGCAAACCAGTTATCCTAGAGGCTCCACACTTGGTACACGTACTGCTCAGTACTCTGGCAACGTTATAGGCACATTTGCCACCATGCTATGTACTTACATTGCGTACAGTAATATAAAACAAAATTATTCAGGCACATTTTAGCCAGCTCTTTTGGCTGCTATAGGACCCCACTCACTGTGCAGCTGCAGCCAGGGTCAGAGGCCAGGGGTTATTCAGGTCAACGAGCCAGAACATAGAGGGAGGGGGGGGGGGGGGGGGAGAGGAGCTGAGCAGAGTAGAGTATCGAATTACAACAGAGGGGTGTGTATGTGTGTGTGTGTGTGTGTGTGTGTGTGTGTGTGTGTGCGCGCGCGCGTGTTTTTTTTTTTCCAAAAAACTTTTTTTTTCTCAAAAAAAGAACTACCCATATTTGGCCATTACACACACCACACTGCCGCAACATGGCGGTGAAGGCCGCGCAGCGGCCTGAACTCTAGACTTTTGCGGCCCGAAACTTCTAGTATATATATCCACAAGTTTCCGCGGGAGTTTACTGGAGACCATCGGGACCAAACTTCCGGGTTTAACAGCAGACGTACAAGCTCACGTCGCATCGCAGATGCAACCCGTTGTGAGCTTGTAAATCGGCGCCGGAAGCTCGGTACAGACATCTGTGGATATATATATTTTTTATTATTATTATTATTTATATATATATATATATATATATATATATATATATATATATATATATATATTGCACATCAATAACAATTTAATTACGTTTATGGAACGTGCCATAGAGGGAAAGGGAAAACATACATGCCAGGATTTGTCTAACTGCTGGTTTTAGAAATGTTGTTCGATTAGATTATTGACTGGTGAGAATCCACGAAGCACCAAGCACACACCAACCAACTGCAAACACATCGATGGACAACGTGCATCGCGAATCTCCATAAATTATGGACATCCGTTATTGATTCATATTATGTATTTCGGTCCTACGATGTCTATCTAATCTAATAATATATCAATAAATGCACATTTTTATAGCCTTTATTTCATTATAAATCTTTGTGCTATCAGACTTGTGCTACCCCATCCTATTCAGCTATGCACAGTTAATACAAAAGGCCAATTTATTCCTTAAATTCATGGAGATGTTTTACTTTTTGTTGCATTCCTAAGCCAATAATTTGATGACCATATTTAAAGTTGTACTATGTAACTTTTTTTATAAAACAAATCTTAAAATTCTCCTAACTATTAAATCACAAAAGTTTTAGAAGATCCGCGCCGTGAATTTCAGCCTGTAAAGCCTTCTCTATATGTAAACTGAGATCCTTGCCGTGGACCGGATCTCGCGCCAAAATTGCGTCATCACACTACCGGCCAATCACAGCGAGGGTTATACAACTGCCGGCCAATCACAGCGCATCTTGAAGTGGGGTCGCTATGGCAGCCATATTTGTTGTCGCCCGTTTGTACCATCCCTTCTCTAGGTAATTTCGCCTACCAGGCAGGGTGAAGGAGTCCGTATCTCTGGAATTACTGAACGCACAGGAACAAGGGACCCCTTAAAAGATAGATCTCAGCGAGGTGGAGGCAGACGCGGGGGTCTGAAGGTACGAAAAACGGACGAAAGACGCGGACGCGACCGCGGTTTGCTATAGGGCTAATGACCACTAGTTGGGCAACTTACACAGTATGGCTTTAACTACTACATCTATGTACTTCCCATGCAAACTGTGCTAACATAGCCGCTTAGTCTACTGCAGTCAGTCCATCTAAGCATCTGCACAACTGATGATATTTCTAAACAATTGCATTCTCAAATTCTCCGTTAGCGGCTACGCTCATTTCAGCACAGCTGAGGAGCCTATTTCAACCAATTGCTGGGTCAGAAGAACTAGGCCTACCTGTAGACCTGGTTCTATTTCACTCCACTTGTCTTTTTTCTTCTTTTTTGGGAGACTCCTCTGTGTACCACCAGCAGTGGTGGAAAAAGTACTCAAATGTTTTACTTAAGTAAAAGTATCAATACTGTAATGCAGACATACTCTGCATTACAGTAAAAGTCTGTATCACTCGAGTAAAAGTACAAAAGTATTGGTATCAAAATGTACTTAAAGTACAAAAGTAGAAAGTACTCATTATGCAGAATGTGCCGTGTCACAAGTTATCATAATGTCTAATGTATAACATTATTTAGAAAATTCCCAATGTTTGGGGGGGGTACTTTGTCTAGCAAAGGGGGCTGGCGTACTAAAGTCCATCCTGAAGTCTAATCGATTCTTTTCAGTCAGTTGGTCACGTTTGATCTGAAATTGAATATGGGCAATTGGGCATATGCAGGGCCTGACCAAGCTGATTTTCCTAGGCAAGGACTGAGGAAATTGATCTTTCAATATCTGTGAACTCAATTAAAACTATGTCTGTCCTCATCCATCCTCATCTATTTTTCTCTTCACTGGGTTTCGCGATCAATCCGAAATTGCACACTGCACAACGATTAGGGTTTTTCAGTGGCTGATGCTAACCTAATATTTAGAGAGCACAGAGGTGATATTATGCAGGGACTGACAAAGCTGATCCCTCACTTTTCACACATTTACTTTTTTTTCTTTCTTCTTTTTTAGGACAGTTTACGGTTTACAGTTTAGGCATTTAGCACATGCTTTTAATCCAAAGCGACTTACAATAAGCAGATAAAACATCACAATAATAAACAAGGTTAAATGTCAGTACATCAGCAGCAATGCTAATGAATATCTATCTAGAAAAAACAATATAATCCGTAAAGAAAAAAAAGGTTTCTAAAAACAAACTAAAAACAAATGCTAACTAGCTTCATGTATGGTCATTGATTTTTCCAGTAGTGCTAAGGGTTTAAGTGGAGTCTGAAAAGGTGAGTCTTCAGTCCACGGCGAAAGCTAGCGAGTGAGTCCGTTGTTCTAAGTACGACAGGGAGTTTATTCCACAGCTTGGGGGCCAGGAGGGCAAACTGTCTCGGACGAGTGGATTTTTGCCCTGGATATAGGATATAGGATCTGGAGCCTTGGTAATGTTCCCATAGCCCGGACAGACGGCCATGCTGTGTTTTATTTGGAGGGTTGTTTGTCAGAGTGACATCATGACCAATTGACGGACATTTACGTGGACGTTCTCATTATTGATGAGACGATGATAAAAAACACTCACGATAATCGTATCGTGGAGATTTCATTTATTGTGATATCGTCCTCCGTCATGCACTGGGATCAATTCACCTTTTATTTGCAGAGCTGCATATCCGGTACCACTTAAACCCTCTATAATTAGTTAAAGGTACTTATACCTTATAAAGGTATAATATACGTACTTGATACAGTCTTTTTTTCACTCTATCAAATGTCTTTGCCAAAAAATAGCTGATCTACAAGTGTAGATCTGCTATTTTTTGGAAAATGTTCCGCCCCAGCATAATGGATTTTGATTATCGCGATAATATCGTAAATCGCGATTTCTTTGGTCACAATAATCGTGATATGACATTTTCATATCGTCCCATTCCTAGTTCTCATGCATTTTTTGTCTCCTCAGTGTGTTGTTGAGCAATCTGTCCAAAATTGCACATGGGCATTGCCCATTGGCATATGCAGGGACTGATGATGGTGATGTTTCCAAAATGTAAGCTTTTAATTAGCATTTTTGCCACAGGCTATGCTATGGGATCTGTAGTTGCGCTCACAGTCCCAAGTCCCTGCCCACCCACTTCTATCTGACTTGCCAGCTGTCTGTTTTTGCCCAAAGTGTTTGATGTTGTTATTGTTATTTGATCATGCTTGCTTGCTCTTTTGAAACAAGGCCAGCTCTCCTTTGTGGACAGTTTCCCCTTGGAAAATTGAATTTTGGATCTTACCTTGTGCTGGGCACCTGGCTGTGACCCTCCCTCCAACAACTACCTTTTCTTTGATGCTTTGAATGAACGCAAGGCTCAAATCAACAGCTGGGATTGAGCATACTTTCTGCCACTAAATGCCAGCACTTGTGTGGGCGTGTACGTGCATGTGTGTGCGTTTGTGTAAGCATATTATGTGCTGAATACTGAACAGCATCCTTCTCTTGCTGGTCACCTCTGATGACCTCCCTTTCCTTTATACTCAGCAGTCACTGTGCTGAGTCACTCAGCTGTATGAATAGATTTGTTTCTCTGAGCTGTTTTAATTATTTATTTATGTTTACCATAATGGGAATGACACAAATGAGCCACGCATTTGACCTTGGCTCTGAGGTAAATGTTTATGTTGTGGTTTATCAGCAATCAGCAAGGATACCTGTAAAGAAGTGTCAGCTTATTGTGGAAACTCAATATCAATTGCATTGGTCTTTCATCTCGTTCTGCCGAGGGCCAAGCGGAAATGGGGGTTGAAATGAATAAACAATGAAGCATGTTTGATTTCCAGCCAGGACAGGAGCAACTGACAATAGAGAAGATGAGATATAGATAGATAGATAGATATTGATTGATTTAAAGTTGTACCATGTAACTTTTTTTATAAAACAAATCTTAAAATTGTCCTAACTGTTAAATCGCTAAAGTTTTAGAACACCCACTCCGTTATTTTCAGCTTCTGAAGCCTTCTCTTTATATGTTTTCTATGATCCTGGCCGTGGACCGGATTTCGCGCCAAAATGACGTAATCTGCATCATCTGTATACGTTGTGTATACGTTGCCCAATCACATCGCCGATCATGCACACATGGTACACTACCGGCCAATCACAGCGCATCTTGAAGTGGGGTCGCCATATTTGTAGTCGCCCGTGTGTTTCTTTACTCAAAAGGTAATCTCGCCTACCAGGCAGGGTGAAGTAGTCCGTTTCTCCGGAATGCCTGAACGCACAGGAACCAGGGACCCCTCTAAAGATAGCTCTCGGCGTTGTGGAGGCAGACGCGGGGGTGTGAAGGGCGAAAAAAAAACGGGCGAAAGACGCGAACGCGACCGCGGTTTGCTATAGGGCTACTGACCACTAGTTGAGCATCTTACACAGTATAGCTTTAACTTTCCTTGATCATATTATAAGGTAGTACAATACAGTGAGTGTAGAGAACATGGCACTGGCATGCTTGATAAATTTACCAATTGGTTTAACATTCTGCGACTTATCTTAAAAGTATCATTTATGAGGTGGTCATATTGTGTTTTCTTTGCCTTTTTGCTCAGTGTGCAAAGCAAGGGGAAATTACTTCTGCTGTAGCTTTCTCTTGCAACTGCATGCAGTATCTCTATTCAGTACTGTAGGGGAAAAAAAGAATATATATATATATATACACATACGGTATATGTTTTTCTTTTGAAATGATCAATGCCTATTCTTTTCAGACCCAAAGTTTGCAGTCCACTGTAGATTTTAAATGTATGTTCTTAATACTTCACCCGAGAAATGACTATTTGTTTGCGTATTTGTGATGTCTTTGGCCACATTCTCATAATATAATTCGGTTTAGTCGTGCGAATGGGAGGGGTGAAGTTGCCACATTCTTGCATATTTAATTGATACGTTTACGCTCACACTGCTCTTTGTCATCCGAAACAAGGAATCGCTGAGTCCACGTCTGTCCACAGGTCATGTATGTATCCAAGCTGCATAATAATGCCTCCTCCATCTCCCTATGTTTATTAATTCTTCAAGTTCAACTCACAATGTAACAGCAGGACCCCCGCACAATTGCGGCACAGGCGTTAGCCTATTCATCTGCGGTCGGAAACGGGCAATCAAAAAATAAAACCAGTGGCGGCCGGAGGGACTCGCAAAATCTACCAGCAATAAAGCAGACAGAAAATACTTTAGCAAGATATGAATATCTACGAAGAGGAGAACGTCAACGTGTGTGTGTGTGTGTGTGTGTGTGTGTGTGTGTGTGTGTGTGTGTGTGTGTGTGTGTGTGTGTGTGTGTGTGTGTGTGTGTGTGTGTGTGTGTGTGTGTGTGTGTGTGTGTGTGTGTGTGTGTGTGTGTGTGTGTGTCTCTCTCTCTCTCTCTCTCTCTCTCTCTCTCTCTCTCTCTCTCTCTGCCCCTCGCCTTGCCCTCCCTGGCTCCCTCTGTCTGCGCTCCGCGCGTAAAGCGTCTCCATTTGGACATGATTTGGCACAGAGAGCGAGAGAGAGCGCGCGAGCAAGGGCGAGAGACCCACACATCGGCCCATATTATATTAGGCCTATAGCCTATATTTTATACAATACTAACAATAGTGACTCCAATGGCACTTTCCTTTAATCTGACTGTGAGCAACTCCTCACAAATAATACACTATGCGCGATCGAGGGAGCAGTGATCAGAAATTAAATCAATGAGGGGAGGGGGCGGCCAGAATGGTCAGAAATCTAATAAGAGCGGACGGTCTGGAGGGGGATTTAACCTTTTATATATAACTATGGATTTAACCCGCACATGGCTATAGCCTACCACAATGTTTCATTGCCTGTATTTGAGACGGATGGATTCACACCAACAGTGAAGCGTTTGCTGTAGCGAATCGAAACCACAGTTTTTTTGTGGATTTGCATTCGTTTCTTTGATTCGAAAAAGAATATGGATGGGTCTTCACACATGCCCAAACGTTGTGTATTTTCCGACAATACGTTACAGGATTCGTTTTAATCGCAATAAAACATGCCTGTGTGAATGCCGCCTTTGACTCACAGAGAACCTTAACACTTGGGAGGCCAAACTCGTTCAGTAACAAGTTAAGGCCACTAGGTGTCACCACGCCAAACTCGTCCCTGAATGAGACAACGAAGGGTTAACTGTACGTGCTGCTGCCTGCCCTCTGAATGACCCGAGTCCATACGTCACCCCGTAGCAGAGAGAGAGAGAGGGAGAAAATGGCGGAGGCTGGTTACATTGATTTCCATTCTACTCTGAAACATAAAAAGGGCTTTATCTCTGAATGAGGTGAAAAGAACGCCAGGGAAGCAGAGATCTGATTGTTTTCACAGCGACACTATAACGCGATGGTCGGCTCCCGTTTGGATTTTAGTTTCGCGAGCTTTTGTAAACAAAGGGATTATCTTCCTCAATCTTCAGTGGACACCCACGTGCACACGCACGAAGCTTCCGAGGCTCTTCAAAATAAAGCGTGAGTGAACGGCGGCAGCAGCAACAGCTAGAATAAACCTGAGCATGTAAAAGAATAGACTTGGATGTAAACAAAGTGTCGGTCTGACAATGGCCAAAATGATTATTTTATCATTATTTTACGCTTTTTGTGGATATTTTTGACCAGAAACACATATATGAAGCATATATTTCTTTTATAAAATATTTTCGAAACATTATTTTTATTTTAGCATCCGTTTTTCAAGAAAAAGTTGACTATAGCTCCTTTAACGGTGAATACAAAAGTGAAGAAAAAAACTTGATGAATGGAATATGCTTGTGTGTGTGTGTGTGTGTGTGTGTGTGTGTGTGTGTGTGTGTGTGTGTGTGTGTGTGTGTGTGTGTGTGTGTGTGTGTGTGTGTGTGTGTGTGTGTGTGTGTGTGTGTGTGTGTGTGTGTGTGTGTGTGTGTGTGTGTGTGTGTGTGTGCGTGCGTGCGTGCGCGCAACAGATAGATAGACAGATACACACGATCTTTACCGGAGAAATTGGCCATATACAACAACAGGATGCTAATATCAACCATATTGACAACAACAAATGTCTCTCATCACAACCTTCCATGTCCAGAGATTCTCAAATTCTGTAGAGCAGTGAGGAGTGTGCATTATTTAAAGTGTGAAGCTCTCTGCCTGTGGTTCCCCTGCATTAGATTTAATTGGCTCCTCCTGGATGTTTTAATCATCTGCAGGGTCTTAACTCTAGCCTTCTCCTTTACTCCCTGGCATTATAGCTTTGCCCACGGCTAAAATGCAAATTAGCCTACTACTTAAGTGTGTGGTAGTGGTACACTTGTGGCATCGGTGGAAAAAGTACTTGCATTTCTAACTTAAATAAAAGTATCAATACTGCAATGTAGAAATGCATCAAAATGTAATTATAGTACCAAAAGTAGAAAGTACTCATTATGCATAATGTCCCATTTCACAACTTTTAAAATGTATACAAAAATCTTTTGAAAATTGCAGATCTACAAGCTGTGTCGTATTGTGAGTTTGTAGATTGGCTATTTTCAAATGGCCAAAATGTATATAGGGCTGAAGTGTTTTTTGTATGTTTTGTAGCCTAATAATAATCAAAATCTACAAAGTAACTGCTAATTAAAGTTCTCAAATAATTGTAGTGGAGTAAAGGTACAATATTTCCCCCTGAGATGTAAAGTTAAATTTGACTGAGAATTGGAAATACTCCAGTAAAGTAAAACAAAAATGTAATTAGTTCCTTTACACCATTGACTTATGGCCACATGACACAAATGGCATAAACATCTGCAGCTCTGCTTAAAAAAAGTGAAAGGATTTCATGTCAGATTACTTATTTGACTGAACTTCCTTTCCCCAGCTTTGCCTTTGTACCAGCCTCATTAGCTGTAATTAGAATGTCTGAACTCAATAAGTCCCAGATTATCACACACTGTGATTTATGAAGGCTATACACAGTAGAATCACAGTCCAAAGTGTGTTAATTTGACTCTGATAAATTAACTCATTTTTACACTTTCACACTTCAGTTAGGCTAATACTCCAGATTTCACATACCTGACACACAGAAGATTATATAATATACACACTAACGGCTGGACTACACCACAGAATTTGTACGGACACGCACGAGTCCCACATACGCACACCGACACACACACTTTCAGATCCACGCAGTGATGGAAAAAGTACTTGCATTCTTTGCTTAAGTAAAAGTATCAATACTGCAATATTGCAATAAACTGCAACATTTACTTGAGTAAAAGTACAAAATTATTGCAATCAAAATGTACTTAAATTACAAAAAGCAAAAGTGCAGAATGTCCCGTTTCAAATGTATAAAAATTTTTGAAAATAGCAGATCTACAAGCTCACAATGTGTTGCGATGCGAGTGTGACACATTGTGAGCTTGTAGATCGGCTATTTTCAAATGGCCATGTATATAGGGCTGAAGCTGATTATGTATGCTTTGTAATAATGATCAAAATCTACAAAGTACCTCATAACTAAAGTTTTCAAATAATTGTAGTGGAGTAAAAGTACAATATTTGGATGCAAGTAAAGTACAAATACAGTACCTCAAAATTGTACTTAAGTACAGTATTTAAGTAAATGTACTTACAGTAGTTACTTTGGATTGGATCTTTCCAAACCCGCCGTACACACGCAACATAGGCACGCTTTGAAAAGCCCGGTGTAGACTTATGAGACTTAACTAAACTCGACATTTGAAATCAAAGATAAAACTGAATGAACTTTAGTATTATTTGCACGTGGAAGAGATAAATATGATTTAACACTCAGTTTTTCATTTGATGATAGATAATTTGTATCCATTTAAGCCATGTCCATAGGACTCTCTTGTCCTTCTACTGTCTTCGGTTTTCACAGACAATTTCCCATAATAACAATCTGCATTTGAAACTGGTATTTCTGTATCCCCTCCTTTCCCCAATCGCCGTGCTCTCTGTTCTGAGCTGTATGAAATTGAGACGAGTGTCTTTGCCTCGGCAGAATCGTCCTATTGTTTTCTGAATACTGGCACCGTTTCCATTTGCATGTTACAGTCTATTATTTATTAACAACACTGGAGCCGTGTTTGCCTTGGTTTCTGACATTTTCTGGCAGGAGAAGAAATGGTTTACACTAACGGTTGCCGCGTTTTGGCAGAGAGCTGATGGTCCACACAGACAGCTGACACCACTGTGTTCGTCTCCCTGTTAATGTATCTCTTTTATCCTTCAGTAGTATTCCGTGATGGGTTTTGTCTTGACAGTATCAGCGCCTGGCTATCCCTGTCAGCACTGGACTCAGATTTCTCTTTTATACCATATCATTCCGTCTTTCATGTTCTAATAACGACGGGCCGAGCCGTCTTGTTCTCGCTTGACCTCCCCAAGGTGTTCATGATGTACATGTACAAGTTTTATTCTGTTTTGTTTTACAGCAGGGGTCTTCAACAGGGGGTCCGGGACCCCTATGGGGTCCTCAGAGTTACTACAGGGGGTCCTCCAAATCTTTGTGTGATTTTTTTTCTTTTCTCCATTTCTATATTAACCACTTGAACCCTAGCGTCCATATTTTGAGAACTTTAGCCAAAAATAGCAGATCTACAAGCTGCGAGGCGTTGTGAGCTTGCAGATCGGCTATTTTTGGCAAAGAGCTTTGGTTGTAGAGGGGGAAAAGAGCAGACTAAGTACAGAGTGATAGATCAAGTTTATTAATTATTGACGGTTCAAGTGGTTAAATATCTGAAAACACAAATGTACATGAACCCAAAATACATTGATGACTGTGCTGTCAAACGATGAAACATATGGTATCTATGGGTTGTGGGGGGTCTCTGCTTCATCTCTCTCTCGACTAAGGGGTCCTTGGCCTGAAAACAATGAAGACCCCTGTTTTACAGTATCTGTGCTCAGTCTGTGCTGGGCCTGCTTTTTGGAGCGGTGAACACACAACACACTAGTTAAAGGAGGGGCGCTGTTTTGTGCAGGCCAGGCACACTCACCACTCACTCACACGCGCACGCAACACACACACACACGCACACACACGCACATAGAACACAGAATCAAAAACATAGATCTAGAACACATAGAGTCAAAAACATAGATCCAGAACATATAGAATCAAAAACATAGATCTAGAACACATAGAATGTAAAAACATAGACCTAGAACACAGAATCAAAAACATAGATCTAGAACATATAGAATCAAAAACATAGATCTAGAACACATAGAATCAAAAACATAGATCTAGAACACAGAATCAAAAACATAGATCTAGAACATATAGAATCAAAAACATAGATCTAGAACATATAGAACCAAAAACACCATATAGAATCAAAAACATAGATCTAGAACACATAGAATCAAAAACATAGGTCTAGAACACAGAATCAAAAACATAGATATAGAACATAGAGAATCAAAAACATAGATCTAGAACACATAGAATCAAAAACATAGATCTAGAACACAGAATCAAAAACATAGATCTAGAACATATAGAATCAAAAACAGATCTAGAACATATAGAATCAAAAACATAGATCTAGAACACATAGAATCAAAAACATAGATCTAGAACACGGAATCAAAAACATAGATCTAGAACATATAGAAACAAAAACACCATATAGAATCAAAAACATAGATCTAGAACACATAGAATCAAAAACATAGATCTAGAATACAGAATCAAAAACATAGATATAGAACATATAGAATCAAAAACATAGATCTAGAACACATAGAATCAAAAACATAGATCTAGAACACAGAATCAAAAACATAGATCTAGAACATATAGAATCAAAAACATAGATCTCGAACATATATAATCAAAACTAGACCAGGTCAACCTGGTTGTGCCAGACCCCCTGTCTGTCATCATCATTTATGACATCATGCCTTTTGTAGGCATGTCATCATCATGTCATCATCATATATACCCTTTATATAGAAAAGGGACAGACCGACATTTGCTTATGTAGGCCTACCCATTTCATGGGTCTGGCAAACATAGATCTAGAACATATAGAATCAAAAACACCATATAGAATCAAAAACATAGATCTAGAACACATAGAATCAAAAACATAGATCTAGAACAGAATCAAAAACATAGATCTAGAACATATAGAATCAAAAACATAGATCTAGAACATATAGAATCAAAAACATAGATCTAGAACACATAGAATCAAAAACATAGATCTAGAACACATAGAATCAAAAAACATAGATCTAGAACACATAGAATAAAAAAAAACATAGATCTAGAACACATAGAATCAAAAACATAGATCTAGAACACAGAATCAAAAACAGATATAGAACACATAGAATCAAAAACAGACACACACACACACACACACACACACACACACGCTCAGATTCACCGCTCCACTTCGAACCGAGGTTTGATTTTTATTGCAACATCGTGGTCTTTAGCGGTATGATAAGCATTAACTTCTGTTTTGTCTTACAGTGTCAGTGTTGGGCATGTTATCCGAGCTACACGTGGACCCAGACTTATACACCCTACTGTTTGGTGAGAGCGTCCTGAATGATGGTGTGGCCATTGTTCTTACACAGTGAGTCTTTCTTGGTTCTGGGCTCAGGCCTCAGGCCCGGGGATTTCTTTTCCTTTCTTTTAAAGAGGTTGGTGCCATAGTTTTGTACTTTTTCTGTTTTGTATGTGTTTATGAAGTTAACATTACTCTAATAACCCTAACCCTAACCCAGGTGTGGTTATAATATGAAAATATGTCTTCCCTTTTTATTTTTGGTTACTTCCTGAAAGCTGAAAGCCTTTGAGTCAAAAGTCCCAATTGAAATACATTGATATAATTGATTGTTTGATTGATTATTTGATTAGACAAAAATGGAGAACAGTACATAGTATATTCAATACAATAGAAATGTAGTACAGTACAAGTACAGTTAAACACCCTGCCTAAAAGGAACATCCCAAATAAGTCCTTTTACAGTCTTACGTTGGAGGTCCTATTATGACATCATAATATCATCCCCTCCCCTTTTTGAGCGGTGGTCACAACGCTCTTATACGCTCCTATACGTGGCCGTGTGTGTGGGTATGTCTGTCTGTCTGTCTGCGTCCGTGTCTGTCTGTCTGTATGTAGCCTACAGTACCTTTTTTGACCACACATGTTAAGGGAGGGGCGCTGTTGTTCAGGCCAGACCAGACACACACACACACACACACACACACACACACACACACACACACACACACACACACACACACACACACACACACACGGATGGATGGATGGATACCAGTGGCGGCCTGAGTGACATGCATTTTATTATTAATATTTTGTTTAATATTGTTTTAATATCTTTTATTATATATATATACAGGTATATATATATATATTTGTTTTGCTGTTGCGCAGCCTCCACGACCACCGCTCAGTTCACACGGGTGTGATTTTTAACTTACAACAACACTGTGGATGTGGCTAACTTCAGCTGGGTTACCACCCACCTGACAACCAGGCATACTTAATGAGCAGGTGGCTGTGGCCACATAAAAACAAAACTTTAATACTTTCTGTACACTTTTTTGAAAAAAATCTTCCTCCAAGTATAATCATAATACCTGATGATTATGTTGTAGGGGGGGAACAATCACGGCACAATGTCTTAAGTGATTGCCAGAGGGCATAAGTTATCACAACCTGGGCCTCATTTCTGTTGCTGGATGCTGAATCAACCACGGCAGGGTAGGGCAGTCATGATTATGACATTTTACATGACAATTAATTGTCTCTCAAATAATTGCGATCAACGATTTAATTGGGTTTTTGTCATTGACAATTACATTTCTGTTTGGCTTTTAGGCTTTTAAGTTGCTCATGGCATATATGACACATAACCTAAATATACAAAGAAATGACTGACATATTTGTCAACTTTAGACTAAAAAGAACATTGATAGTGGAAATAGCCTATCTACAAGTTCACTGCTATTTGCACTGTTTTTGAAAATATATGAACATTTTTCAACATGGAAACGATAATGGTGATTGTTGCGAAGGCTCTCAATTGCTCTCACGTCATACCGGCAGTTAACAGTTGACATGATTGCGCCTTGAAGTTGAATCACCATATATGGAAATGACTGACGTATCTCACCTCACCTCACATTCGATATCTCCATATATGGAGATATCTAGCTGCTGACTTTATCAGGGTGATATCACATCATACACAAAGGAGCGGCCCATATATGGAAATGTCTAGTTAGTGACCTCATCAGGATGACATCATGCTGATGTCACCTTCATAAACAAACAAGCCCTATAAATAGGAGCCTTTGACACCGGAGAACAGAGAAGCATTCTTCGACTCAGACCTTATCGCCAGGATCACCTAAGCTTATGGCTTGTCATCGCCTCCAACCATCTCAAGATACTCAGCTATTTCTCCCAGCAAGACTTCAGAGCCTCTCATACGATTCAAGGCATCTCGGTTAAGTTCTTACCGGACACCACTGCGGCGGGTCCTAACCCTAGAAACCAGTTCCTTCTGAGTAGCTATTTTACAGTGATTATGTCAAATAATTGCGATTAGAGATTATTAGACCATTATGTAATAATTGTGACAGGCCTACGGCTGGGATGAATGAATGGACAGAAGGGCGGACGACCCAAAACCCAAAAACATAATCCCTCTGATCCTGTCTGTCTGCCGGAGGAGACATAAAAAAGGGAACATCCGCACTCACAAAATATGTTTAAATGCTTATTTCAATGCATAGTGGCAGTCAAACAAACAGCCGCTGAATGCTACCAGATTAAGGAAAGCATGGGATCTGCACACAACGTTGTGCCAGCATTTAATTAAGGGATTCAGCAGCAAGGCTCACAGCAAGAGCAAAGGAAACTGCTTTCATATAACAAAATCCACCTAGCTGTTATCTAGCAGACAGAATACACAATTGTCTACGCTGAGTCTGGCTGAAGCAGACAGGAAGGTGTGTCACCTTGCGAACGCTTTGCACTGCCTTCTCAATGCAAATGAATGTTATATTTTGTCTTGCTCATTACTAACCCAACACACATGCACACACCATTGCCTTTGTCTGCTCTGTTTAACGACGGCAATTGAACAGATGGAGGGAAACACACACACGGGCAGGGACAGGCAAATGGAGGAGGAATGGACATTGGCGGGGCACAGAGTACACGTGCACACACGTGTCATGTACCAGCACACACAAACACACTGGCATAGTGGACACGCGAGTGCATATGGATCTCTCCTTCTCTCTCTCTCTCTCTCTCTCTCTCTCTCTCTCTCTCTCTCTCTCCACTCCAAATAGGCCTGGAAAGACAGATTCCAGGCAGATTGAGAGAAAAAGAGGAGACGAGCACACAGATTGTTGGGCTGTGCTCAAGTGCTGGCTTCTATCTCCCTGTCCATTGAAGCCAAGAGGAGACAACCCCCCCACCCCTCCTCCTATACGGGCACACAGATAGTGCAGTGTTTCTTCTCGGGGTAGCGTGACTAGCCTCTGTGCCATCTCCTGTCACTTGACGGGCTGGCCAGAGCCGCCGGGTCGCCCCGTCCCCGCACACAAAGCCGGCCCTTATTAGTGAGCCACGCGGGGCCTTGGCATTGGAATTTTAACGAGCTCCCGCTGCAGCTCGGCCTTACGCTAACGTGCCCTCTTCCATCCAGCGCACTTCCCCGCTCCGCCTGCTCCCGCTGGGCTTCCACTCTATCAGGTCCTGTGTTGACATCTGGAGATTCTCGATCCGGGACTAAAGCTGTCCCACATGGCCTAAAGAAAACATCTCTGAAAGGTCACCCTGCATCGCTTGCACACTTAAAAGCTAGTGGCTGAGTTAAAGTGTGAACAAGTTCTGTGTTTTGTTTTTGTGTGAAGGGGGTAATAGTTTCAGCTAGCTGAGCTCATTAGTGGCAGCTTGATTGATCGCCCCCCGTCTCGCAATGAAGATTAAGTCATGTTGTGGTATATAATGGCTCATTTAAAACTGACAATAGGATATGTGGAGACGCTTTACAGGTTCATTTCTCAAACGTTTTGACGGAAGGTTGCTCAAGCTGGGACGAGCTCGTTGTCCATGGGGGACGCGTTCAGTCAAAGTCGAATAAAGTCAGTCCCCTGTCTGGTTTCTCTCATCTGTCTCCCAGACAGAGAAGTACAGTACTACCTTAAGCTGACTCAAGTAAGTTTTACATCCACTTTGAAAAGGAAGCTTTAATCCAAAGGGAGTACGCGGGAGCGGCGGGGAGGTTCAAGAAGTTCTGTCATCTCAGGAAAGTCAGCCAGCTCAATCAGCCGCTCACAAGGGTGCCTGTCTCTGCTTGTTTCTCCCTCTCTCTCTCCCCTCTCCCTGTGATGGCTTTTTTCTTTTTTGATTGAAGAGTTTATTAGCAGTTTGCAATAGAAAAAAGTACAGTTTCATGACGGCACAAATCACTGGTACAAGGTCAACTAAAAGGAGATCCTACTGTAGTAAGCTTTACGGCTTATTTACACAGGAACCACTTTATGTATCTCATATAACATTGAAAGACAGACGGATAGAACATAGTACTCCAGTAGCAGCCACCTGAAGGTGACTTTTCATACCAATTTTGAAGGAGGCTAGGGATTTCCACTCCTTTAAGGCTTGTGGAAGGGCATTCCATGAACTCATTGACTTCCATGCAGAATCCCCCCCCCCCCCCCCCCTCTGCCACAAAATAAATATTTATAGTGATGATGTGAATAGCACAATGCTACTCTCTTTGCAAACAACAGTAGTATTTCTCTTGCTTTCCCCTCTAACATCTGCAGGACCTCTCTCTGAAGTGAATAGTAATTCAACCAGGACTCTTTTTTTCTTCTTTTTTTTTCCCTCCTTCTGCAGTGGCAAGAGGGAGGGAATCAACCTCAGAGGAAGGACTCACATTCTCTGAAATGACTCCAATAAATTGTACTAAGGGGCTTAGCTCAGCATAATAAGCATGTGAATTTATACCCACTGTTCTGGACTGGCGTATTTTAGGAACGTAGCTCACCATATTTCTGATGACTTCTCATTTCAGAGCTGCAACCTACATAAATGTTTCAGTGTGCATATTAGTCTTTATTTTGTTTACTTTATTACAGTTTCCTCCACAACAGGAGCCATAGCACGATGCACGGTTAGTGTGTTTGTATGCATATTGTGTGTCGTGTTGTTTTTGCTGATAGTGCGCATCAATCTGTGTCCCGCAGTGCCATCGCCACCTACAGCCTGATGGGGGGAGGACGCGTCTTTGACTCCCGTGCCTTCTTCCTCTCCGCGGGCCATTTTGTTGGAGTGTTCGCCGGCTCCTTCCTCCTGGGCGTCGTGTTCACAGTCGTCACTGCCCTCATATCCTTTGCATCCCCTCCCGGCACCCCCCCAAACCCAATTATCACCTCAGCATCCTCTGCAATCTCCCCGCTTCCTCCCTTCAGTAATTGCTTCTCTGTAGCACCCCCCCCCCCCCCACACACACACACACCCTACTGTACCAGCTTTATCAACATAAGCAACTCAGCTGAGCCTAAAGTGCTCCTGTGACATTAATGGCTGGCGTCTACACGAAGGGGGTCATCAATCAAGGACAGCGGCCTCTGATGAGGTTTCGACTTGCGCCGTTGTCCGGCGTTTGTCTCGGATCGTCCTAGTAATTAGGCCTTAGTGTGAAAAATGACGGCACATCAAGGGGAGGGTTTGCAGGAAGCAGAGAGTGCTTGTTTACAGTGTCAGTGAACAATCTCGAGTTGACAGCTGCAAAGCACAAAATGAGCATTTATTAGCTTTCATTCATGCACAATGCACAGTAGTTTCTAAAAGGAACTTCAGCTTGACATACAGTACACTGTCTTACAGTAGCCTCACACCCCTGGGGGCCTGAACATTCAGAAACGTAACATCAGTTGATTATTTCTCCTTTTCAGTAATATTGTATTTTATATTGTTTTTTTATCGTTGATTGGTCAGCTTTATAACTTGTAAGGACTTGAAATGGAGAAATAATTTACCAAGTTAAGTTTACAAATGTTTTGTGAGGAGTTAATACATCTTTTAAGCACAAAGAACATGGGCTTCTGTGTCCCAGCATGGCCCTCTGGTCTCACACCTCACAAACCACACACGTGTCCTCGTTAAAAGTTGAAGGCTTGCGTGGTGTGGAAGCTGTTTGTACTGTGTCTGCATATCCCGCTAGATGCCAGCAGGGAGTTTTCTTCTGAGAAGTAAAAGAAAGAGCTGAAGATCAAAGACCCCCACAACCCTTTGAAGCATGGCAAAGGCGGCATGCGGTGAGCAACCGTGTAACAGAAATGTTTACCTCCACTGTCCCGCTTTCAACCTAATGTATACTTACTATGAAGACAAAGTTTCAGTGCAGGATGATTTGGTGTGGAACACTGTTTGGCGGGTTCCAAGACAGGGCCCTAGGTTTCTGCTAGGGAGCTTTGCCAGAGGGGATATGGGACAGTGGAGGGGCATTAGTTAGATCTGGACTTGATTATGTACTGGAGAACTCCCTAAAATGAACTCATTAAAAACTGGAGGGTAACTCTACACTGTACTGTAGCTCCCCTGGCTCTGACAACAACACAGCCAGTCAGCACCGGATCACTTAAGGGGTTGCGTGTGTGTGTGCGTCCGTGCATGCGTGCGCGCGCGTGTGTGTGTGTGTGTGTGTTTTGTTTTGTTTTGTTTTCTGGGGGAGCCAATCCAGTGTATTCCTTCCTGAGCATTTCACATTTACATTTACTGACATTTATGTCCACTAAAAGGTCACCTCATGCCTCTGTTACATTGTAGATAATATTTGCTCTTATACATTGGCCTGATTCACACACTGTTGGACAGTGAGTGATTCTCATCCTGTCTTGACTTTAACTGTGCCTTCCACCTCACCAAGTTTGCTCGGCTGCATGAGAATCCACTGCTGGAGACGTCGCTCCTCTTCCTGCTGTCCTGGAGCAGCTTCCTGTCAGCCGAGGCCTGTGAGCTTTCAGGTAAGGGTTTGCCGCGTGTCATATTCCGTCGCTGTCGGTGGAAACCTGGCATGGTTACTTTTCAGGAAATGTAAAAAAAGAAAACTTGGATCCAATGTAGTTGTTACAAGCCAATATGAATATTTTTCGTTGGTTGATTTTTTTTAAATTATTTTTTTATTTCTACCCCTTTTTCTCCCGAATTTGGTCATTATGCCAATTAATTCCTCCCCACACACATTTGTGTGTTGTGACTGCTCTTGTGTCCTACTGACTCACCTGCCTGTGAGGAGCCCCCACCGGGAGGATGTAGTTGTAGAGCCCTCCTCCTACTCCTCCCGACCAACACTCCCTGCTGACAGGTGCCGTCCCAGCCTGTAGAAGTATGTGGCAAATATCACCCTACTCGCCCCTGGCTGCCCTCCCCCGAGCACAAGCCAATTGTGATGCTGTGCAAAGCCTGATGCACCGCGGTGAATTCGAACCCACAGCCTCCGCGGTGACGGGCAGGCACTTTTACCCCTGAGCCACCCGAACACAGAGATACAAGGTTTCTATCTGCTCACTGCTGGGTAGCTAGCAGGTGATTGTGGGAGTTTTTGTCGCTGCAACTTCTATTGGTTGGCCCCCGGGCACCTGATTTGACTGGACGCGGAACTGGGAGAGATGGCGTGAACACCCATCACACTTTGCTCTTCTTCTTCTTTCGTGTATCATCTTCCTTGATGATTGGTTGCCGGTAATTTATTTCACAAGATTTCTTGTTATTTAGAAGAGGCCATGAGATTACACAACTCCATGTGTATCCGAGGAGGCATGTCATCATTTTCCTAGTGCATTGTTCAAGGTGGAATTATTAAAACTATTGCAATCTGTTACAAAGTCAAAGGCCAGAGTTAAAAGGCATTTTTCTCCCCCTGCTGAAAGCGGTGCACCAGGATGTCCCTTCATACCAGCATGCCCAGACTTGCATCATCACTGTCATCAGTGCCTGCTCGGTTGGCAAGCTCTGCTGTTTGTGGGCTCATTGCTGTCAACCTTGCTCTACAGTGCTGTGAAAGATATACGCCTCTGGTCCTGATTCCTGACACAACCATCTGTGCAGTTACCTGATAGAAAACCCCACAGATGGGGACAATCCTCTTCTGATGGGGGCGATATTGAGCAGAACAGTGTTTAGTGTCCCATATTCAACCGTTGGCCCGAATATTAAAGGGATGGTTCACCCCCAAAATGACTTTTTCTCTCAATTACTCACCCCATTGGAGACTTGAATTCATGGATTTTTATTTATTTTTTGTCTCATTCCTGAGCCAAAAATTTGAGGAGACTCTTTGTGTTCCATGGGGAACTAGAAGCAGTGCTCTTCCGAGCACAGGTCTCCACCAGACTGTGCGTCCTGGTGGTGCAATCCTGCAAACTTTGGAAGCTAATATTAGCCAATCAGGATGGCATATGAAATATCATACGGATCGGACTTGATCACATGACTATAGATATACTGTGTACCGATTTGCGTGATTTTTGGATAAAATCTCAAGGAGTAATATCCAAAAATGTGTTTTACATAAGTCGGCCCAAAGGTGGCGCTATAAAAGGCTTATGTGAAAAATGCAGGGCAAAGGTTTATCCTTAGCTTCTAGGGAGTGCGCTTACAAAGTTTGAAACTGATCGGTGGAGTTATAGGTAAAACCACAAATCGGCCTGTTATAGCGCCACCATGAGGCTGATTTAAAAAAAAATAAGTGGCATTTCTTCCTCGGCCTAGTGGGAACGTGTGTGCGCGATTTCATGATAATTGCACTTTGCGTTTGTGATTTGAGGCATTTTGTTCAAAACGGCTCGATCCCACAAACTTTGGAAGCCAATCTTAGCCAATCAGGATGGATGCAAAATCGGACAGATCCGTGTCGATCACATGACTGTCGAGATACTGCCTACCGATTGGTAGGATTTTTGGACAAAATCTGTAAGAGTAGTGCACAGAAATGTGTTTTGCGAACATCGGCCACTAGGTGGCGCTAGAAAAGGCCCATTTGAAAAATTTAGGGCAGAGGTTCTAGATTGGCTTCCAGGGAATGTGTGTGCTCACTTTGGCAGCGACCGGGCCAACAGCGACTGAGATTAGGCGCTCACAAACTGCGAGGGACGGACGGACGGACGGACGGACGCACGGACGGACGGAGGGGAAAACATACTCTCCCTCAGCCTTCGGCTGGTGGAGACAACAAAGCAGGCTCCTTGTGTCTCTAGAGGGAACCACTGCTGGTCATCAAATTATTGTCTTAGGAATCCGAGCATGTGAGCGGAGTGGAGCGGGAACAAAAGCCGCTCCGCGCTCCAGAGGGCTCTTGTCCTGCTCGCTCGTCACTCTGGTCGGCCACCGGGCCGCGCCACTCCGTCGCTCACCTTGATTTGCGCATTTGTCGCTCCACGCTCCGCTCAGGGTCGTCAGCAGCCAAAATAAAAAAGTATTTTGCTACCATGTCCGAAACACTTTCTCCTTTGCTTTGCCACAAGTTTTCCCAGCCTTTGATGGAGAGCTGTCTTCAATGTTACAAAAGACGCCATCTAAGGCATTGTATTTTTTTATAAGACGGGCAATATTAAATCCAGTTGGTTATTGATTAATCACCACATTCGAGAAGGAGGCGACTTGTGGCGTGTGTTTTTCATTCAACCAAATCAGTCTCACTTGCATTTCAAATCGTATCCTTTGACTGGCTGGTGGTGATATACCGGTATAACTTAACTGACACAAGGTAGGCGCTCATATGCTCTGTTAGGAATGTGACAAAAACATGAATTCAAGTCTCCATGTGGTAATAGATAGAAAAAAAAGTATTTTTTGGGTGAACTATACCTTAAGAGAAAAATTACTTTCATTCACACACACAGACAAAGACAAGACACGCGTGTGCACTGTGCACACAGGAACACACACATCTCTCCTCTGATAGTCCTTGGCGTTTTTGCGAGTCAATAGTGTGGAGATGAGAAAGTATTAGGTCATTGCCTTGGTCTACAGGGGGCTCCATGTACCATTCACATCTCAAAACCCCATAACTCATTCCATTTCAACCCACCGACACACGCACACACACACACGCACGCACACACACACACGCACACACACACACACACACACACACACACACACACACACACACACACACACACACACACACACACACACACACACACACACCCCTCAGTCTCAGCATGTTCAGTCTCATAGTTCGAGATGGGGCCCAGAGATAGCGGTGAGCCATAATAGCATTCCTGCCCTGGCTGTTAGTCTGGGTCTCTTGTAAAGCGAAGAGTCGCTCTGGTCTCATGTATTATCGATGACCTGCACTGCCCTTCAGTATGTTGCTATTCCCACCTTGCATTTACTAGTCCTGGGAAGAAAAGTGTGCTTCATGAATTCGCCCGAACGAATTTTCTTGCAGTGTTTCCTTATTATGTGAAAATGTGGTTTATTCTGCGCTTGGAACAACAAGGATTAGCCTCTTCAACTTGTCACTGAAGTGTCAATTACTTGTTTCCTGTATAGTCATTACGTAGTTATAAAATATACATGTCTCATACATACTATGCATACGTCGGTGTTGCTGCTGCCAGTGCTGACTAGGGATGGGACGATACGCGATATTATCGTTTATCGTGATAAAAAACACTCACAATAATCGTATCGTGGAGATTTAATTTATCGTGATATCGTCCTCCTTCATGCACTGGGATCAATTCACCTTTTACTTGCCCAAGCTGCATATCCGGTGCCACTTAAACCCTTTGGTAAAAGGTACTTATAATATACATACTTGATACAGTCTTTTTTTTCCCACTCTCTATCAAATGTCTTTTGCCAAAAAATAGCCGATCTACAAGCTCACAACGCGTCGCAAGCTTGTAAATCTGCAATTTTTTGGCAAATGTTCCACCCCAGGATAATGGATTTTGATTATCGCGATAATATTGTAAATCACGATTTCTTTTGTCACAATAATCGTGATATGAAATGTTCATATCGTCCAATCCCTAGTGCCGACCTCGATGTGTCGGTTGGTATTCAACACAGTCAGCGGTGTGGTGGAGTCGCTCTATCCTTGGCAGCGAGCCCTCTGGCATGTGGAGGAGAAGGCCGTTCTAATTAAATATCTTGACCTTTCTCCATTAGACCCCAACTCCCAGTCTATAAAGCACACCACTCCTAAGGCTGTCCTGTGCTGAGATGGTACGTTGTATCCAAGATGGAACTTTGTGTGGTATTGTTATTGGCATTTCTGCTCTTATTATTTAGAGTGCACAGCACAATTAGGGATTTGATTATTCTCTTATGTCTCAGAAGCATTCAAAAAACTGTTTGCTTTTCATTAAGAGTTGCATGGGGCAGCAACACAGGCGGGGCTGTAATGTCTTGCTTAGGGACTGTACTCAAACCGGTGTTTACCTTCCAGTTGTGGAATCGTCTCTGACTGTCCAACAAGTCTTTCTGCAGCTGTTTATACTTAATTAACTTTATAGCTAAGATGAATACTGGAAGGTCAAGAAGATGGACCTGACTTGAAATTTAGCTACTGTATGTCTTTGATGCTGACATATTTTATTTATTTTCCCTTTTGAATAACTCACGATGAATAACAATTTCCAATTCCCAATATCCATCTGCACAAGCTGCAGAGGGGCCACGTCTTCCTATGGGTTTTAATGGCCCATTTATGTTGAAGCAATAGCTCATCCAAAGGGGATGCAGTGAGCGATGGCAGTCCTCCCTTGTGTCCTTTGGTAATTGAACCTCTCTCTGTCTCTGCTAATTGCTGGAGTTTAGCAAGGGTGCGCGTAATGACCCCGAACCTCACAGGGAGCTCTGGCGTCATTAATCTCGTGCCCTGCCTCTCACAGACGCTCGTTGTGGTATGGGTCTCATCTGTTGCCAAGTGCCCAGGTGCCCACCTGACGTCCTTTTCGCCGTTGGGTCTTTGTGTGCATGGCGAATGATGTGCTTTACCCGCGTCCACATTACGTAAACCGAGGAGGGGTCTGCCAGCCCAGTAAACACAAGCAGAAATAGAAAAATACTTGATAGTGGTGTCATACAGTAGCACAACCTTTTAAGACTTCATGGAAGAGTGGCGTTGAAGGACAGTGTGAATTACCACAATGACAGCGTTAGGTCAATGGGACAGAAAAGGAGTGTAATGGACTGGCCTCAGGTACTGGCTCTATAAGTGCAGCCCTTGTCTCTGCTGCCTTGTTCATTACTGCTGGCCTTGTCCTCTGTCCAATGATGGCAATTTCCCCTTTTCTTTGACAGATAAGTGCATGTCATATAGCTGTTCCTCACAAGCTGAAGCACACCACACGAAATTGAAGTCCCAAAACGAAGTATCCGTGTTTTGATCCTCCCTTCTTACTTGAGTTTGTTTCCAATTCCAGCTCAAGGTCTAGCCAGGTCACACGTTCTTATTTTCCCTGCGTCCATTGATTCTCACTCTTTTGTTATCCTCCACCCCCCACCGCCCTCCCTGATATGACTCTGGTACGCTCTCAAGCAATATTTTATCAGTCCTTTGCACGGACCTTACCCACAGTGTCATGTCCTTCTCCTACTCTGTGCGTGTGTGTGTGTGTGTGTGTGTGTGTGTGTGTGTGTGTGTGTGTGTGTGTGTGTGTGTGTGTGTGTGTGTGTGCGTGTGCGTGTGTGTTGAGTACCTGCCTGCTTGCGTGTGTATGTGTGGAGCTGAGGTTAGAAGAGGTGAGGTGCGGTGTGGTATTTGGCCTGAAAGGCCAGTATACTGGCCAGCATTGAGAAGTTTGTACAGCTGGGAGACAGTGGAACGTAGACAGAGGGTGGACTCAGGGTGTGTTATGGGGTTGGGCTGGTATGAACTGTTGTCATAAAATGTTACATTCTAAACCAAAGGCAAGAAAGAGGAGGAGTAGAATGCAGATGTTTTTAGGATGCTTTGGTTTGCTCTGTGGTTAAATTTCTATGAGAACACAGATAGCTTAAGGCAGGGGTATTCAGGGGCCACAATTGTAAAGTCACTTGTAGTCGTGGGTCAAGACTGTGACAACAGAAATTAGCAAAATGTTCATGGTTTGAGCGTTTGTTGTGTGTTAAATGTCCGATAGGACACAACAATGGACATGTACTGTATGTCCAATATGGTAACGTATTAGGGCCTGCTTCATACTGCATTCATGCATTTTGATGTTTTGTGTGCCAGTCCTTTATAGAGTACAGGCTTAGATTTTGATATTAAAAAAAGAGGAAGTCGATATTTCAGTATGTTCTGCATGGGTCATTGACAATGGAAGCGTCTTTGCAGGAACAGTATTTGAGGTAGGCTGGCAAGGTGAAGTGTTTACATGTTTGTATGAATAAAAGGATTTTTCTTTGTTTTGAGCACTCGACTGTTAAGAAATAATTCACCTTGATTGTGTACATCTTCTCCAATCTCCATCATCATTCACTTCAAACACATCTAGTGCTCGAAGAGAATGACGATGGAGAAGATGGACACAATCAAGCTCTCCCTTTCTTCCTTTTGGGTTCAAGAATCTTCCGGGATACAAGTAGTGGCCCACTCAGAATCCATTAACAAATCATTCTCCGATCGCCAGAGTAATGCCTGTGTTCTGAACATTTGAAGCTGCCTCGGTTACAAAATTCTGTCAGAATCACCACACACACACACACACACACACACACACACACACACACACACACACACACACACATGCGCGCACGGTACTGTATGTCTGTGCACAGGCATACACATCGTGTGTGCGGTCCCATTGTATAATGTGTACATGTGATAACTCTGCTTACAATGCACTATATTGAGCACTTCTTCCATGCAGCACTCTTGTGCCCTTGTTCCCCTATACTGCCCCTGCTCATGACACTGACATTACAATGTGTGTGCTGTGGTTCTTTGTTTCCCATGCAGGCATTGTGGCGGTGCTGTTCTGCGGGCTGGGCCAGGCCCGCTACACTCTCTGCAACCTGTCCTCTGAGGCCAAGACCAGAATCAAGCAGGTAGACTTACAGAGAGAAGCTTACCACTGTTTACAAACTGGCTTTTATTCTCTACTTGCTCAGTTCTAATAGCTTTCCTTCTCGTGTGTGTGTGTGTGTGTGTGTGTGTGTGTGTGTGTGTGTGTGTGTGTGTGTGTGTGTGTGTGTGTGTGTGTGTGTGTGTGTGTGTGTGTGTGTGTGTGTGTGTGTGTGTGTGTGTGTGTGTGTGTGTGTGTGTGTGTGTGTGTGTGTGTGTGCGCGCGCGCTCGTTTATCTGTTAAAGGTTCCTTTATTGTTGCATCTTGTGCAGAGGTACAGTACATACCGTAAAAGTAATTATTTTGTTATGGTTCCTGTGTTTCTTTTGTGTGCATCTGTGCATAATCATGAATGACCATTAGCACTGGAGACGTCCAGTGGGAGGCCTGTCTCCATCTGGCCGTCTGCCTGTGCAGACAGGCAGCGCAGCATAGCGTCAAGTACTCAAGACTAAATAGATAGAGCAGTACTGTACAAGCATATATATATATATATATATATATATATACACATACTCATCTACGCATTTATTATTCATTGTCTGCGCCGGGGTGCAGGTCACTGTTTATCATGAAAAGCCTTCTCAAAAGGAAATGACAGCTCGATCAACGCAATTGCTTTTAAAGTAAAGTGTGGTATCCAGTATGTTTGTTTGGACAAATGCTTTTATCTAAATTTTCACGGCATATACATGCAGCTGCAGCTCAAAGGCAAAGCCAAGTGGTTTTAGTGAGAGCCGACACTGGTGGAATAGAGAGCAGGGGTAATATATGTCTTTGTAGTCCTTGTCCTTGTGGTAGCGGGCCTTTGAGGAGAAAGAGTCAATATAGCCAATGTATTTGATAAGAATACAGAAAAAGAAGTAAAGCTGATAATGCTAACATGACAGAAATATCTATCTTTCAATACATACAGTATCATATGTTGCTTGTCCTGTCAAATATACTGTAGCTAGAGTCGTCAGTGTAAGTATATATAGGACCTAGCTGTTTATGAGGCCTGGTAGGAGGCTGTATAATGGTTGTGATAAGAACCATTTTGATAAGGTGTCGCGATGTATTCGCACCGTGACACCACAGTTATGATTACCTATATGGCAGCACTCTGTGCCTGTGGATTTGCTATAATGGTTGTGGGATATGGTCTGGCAATCCTATCATCACTACTGAACCAGAAAGAGCGATACTGTCCCTTTCAACAATCCAGTCTTCTCCTCGTGCCCTAAAGAAATAAAATCATAGCTTCCTGTTCGAACTCCACTCTGCAAGTCTTAGCGTGTCAGCTTTAGGAACTCCTGTAGCTACTTAAAAAACAAACAAATGAAAAACTTTAATGAAGAGACTTTTAAGGAAAACACTCCTGAGGCTAAATGCAGCTCAAGTATGTCCTTGAGCTACACTCATTGGCAAAGACACTGCTGCAAAGGGACATAAATCACATCAGCACTGGAGCTGCTGTGTTTTATTCAAATATAAACGGATTCTTAACATTCCAATTGAACAGCCAGTCCCTAGTCCGTTGTTTTGTGTGGTTGCCCAATAGGCAAGACCACTTTATTGTGCTTCTGTAGCAGTAGTGCCCCTGAGCCTCTACCTGATGACCAAAAGACTAATATATCCCCCAATCAAGGGGGAATTCACCTTTAGCTTAACGGTTAAGATGTTGTCTTTAGATTGGGGTTCCATTCCCGGGGGTAACATTGGTGCCGAAACCTGGATGGGGTTTCCCGGTGGGTTGAGGTGTTAGAACAGATTCTTGATACACATGTGACAATGACAGATGGACTCAGGCAAGGACTTTCCCCCAAGGTTACAATATTTATTAAATAATTTAGCAGTATTAAAAGTACTTTATTGTACCTTATCAAATAGTTTAAACAAAAGCAATGTAGGCTACTCTACATCCACTATAAAACTGCAAAGAGAAAGGAGTAGAGAGTACTACAGGATGGTTAAGGAAGGAAGCTAGGCCATTCACTAAAAGTTTGCAACAGAGGTTGAGTACAAAATACCAATCTGACACATCTCCCCATATTAAAACGAAAGCAAAACCATAAAATACATAACCAACAAGCATAATCAATAAACAAACACATGTCCTACCTACATGGTGCAAACAAACAAATCAGTATTGAGAAGTTTAACTTAACTGACTTTGCGATGCACGAGGGAGCTACTATATGAGAAGTTTACTTTTTACCGCTCCTTTGCAATGCACAAGTCATGCCGATGGCTTTAATTGGTCACAGGTGAAGTACGGGTTAATGGCGGACTTGGTCTGATTCACTTTGTCTTGTTATTAAGAAATCAACTCTTTTCAGTTGGCTATGTGTGTTTGAAATGGGTTTCACCATCATGCATCATTGTGATTCAATACATACCCCTGTCTGTAGGCTACTCCCCTTCCCCACTCCTGTTCTGTTGAATCCCAGTTTCCATGACATGTTAACTGGTTATTTTCCCATTTGACCAACACCAGTTGGGGCTGGAACCGGCGGCCTGGGTGTGATTTCACTGAGCAAGTGCTGTTCTGTGGTCCAAGACTTACACCGCTTCATTTTCTACGTGCTGCTGGTCAAAATATTCTCCTCTTGATCCACCGCTTATACCGTATTTTAAGTTTTGAGACACGATTGCACCATTTTAACTCTGCTGTTTATTAGTATCTTGCCACAGTTTGGCTTGTTATCATCTGTTGTGATCGTGGACGCATCGCATAAACAAAGCTAAAATAAATACGACACTGATACCGTATTAACAATATACAGGAAAACTAATTTGTTTTGAAATCCCATTTCCATGATATCATGGTAAAGTTATAAATAATACATATAAATGGTAATGTTTGGAGACGGAGGGCTCTTCCTCAGACCTTAATGAGACTAGTGCAGACACAGACAGCATACATTCAGTGAGTGATGAGCCCCAGTCATCTGATGTCCTCCGTTGGCCTTCTATCTTATATTACATTTTAGAACTGCAGCCAGCGGTTTTTGTTTGGTAGCACCAAGAATGTTTGGTAGCACCAAGAACAGACCAAATGCAGCACTCCAATTGGCTAACCCTATGCCGTCCGCTCATTCGCTAGAGAGCAAGAGAGAGAGAGAGAGAGAGAGTCTCAGGTTACAAGAGGGAAGGGGGGGGGGGCCGCTGCACAGGGGGGGAGAGAGAGAGAGAGAGAGAGAGAGAGAGAGAGAGAGAGAGACTCAATCGCTAGCCGAGAGCCTGTATCTTACAAGAAGTTCGCGGCTCTTCGGGCCACTCACCTCTAGAGTTCACAGCAAGATACTGTCTGTCTGTCTGTCTGTCTGTCTGTCTGTCTGTCTGTCTGTCTGCAGCAAGATACTGTCTGTCTGTCTGTCTGTCTGTCTGTCTGTCTGTGTGTGTGTGTGTGTGTGTGTGTGTTGCTAAAATGAAAACATTGAAATAATGAAAATAAAACATTGGCAGGCCTATTACAGTAACAATAATAACACAATTAGGCCAAAACTTTTTTTTATTCAAAAAACTTTTTTTTTTTTTCAAAAAAAAAATTTTTTTTTTCAAAAAATTTATTTATTTTATTTTATTTTTTTAACTTTTTTTTTTTAATTATTTAAAAAAAAAAAAAAAAACGGGCGTGGACTCTAGATGTGAGCGGCCCGAAGGGCCGCGAACCTCTAGTTTATTTACATTTGCAGTCGGAGCACTGGGTCTGGAGACACGTCTCTAAATACTGAGGATGTGACACATTCTATGCCAGAGTTTTATTTCTAGATTATGCTTCAAATTATGCATTCAGCCTTTAATGTAATAACAATCACATCCTATTGCTGAGGCCTTGTGATCAATATGTAAATAGATAGCTTATTTTAAGAAACATGTGCTGCGCACAGTTGCACCCCAGGCAAGGCTGTGTCCTGTCATCAGGATTGTTTACCATGCTAATGAGATTCAGGAGACATCATTATCTACTTATGTATGCTGATGGCATGGCCTTGTTTGGGCTACCCTACTGTATATACCATTTTAACCATATGGATACATTGCTTGTTTGGTGTTCCAACAGTGCTGTCTAAATACCTGTAAAACTAAGGAGTTGGTCTTTTGTAGCAATGACTTTCCATTCCACAAACTAAGTCATACTGAGTATAAATGATGACAACTGATGACAAAATAGTGGATGATTTTATATAGGCACTCTTGTAGATGGCATGTAAGCGGCTAACTCAGACTACATTTTCATGGCTATGCAACACATCTTTTTAGAGAGCTGAATAGCCTTTCTGTGAGCAGAGCACAAAAGTGTACAGTGTTTTGACTCATAATACCTCTATTTATAGCCTATGGTCTTCTTGGCGAATACAAGTAGATTGTCAAGGACAGGATTAAGGATTGTGCACATGGCAGGGGAGATCATAGGCAAAGCACAGAGATGTGCAGAACATGCAGAAAGCCTTGCAGAATCCTAGGGGTGTCATTAACCCTTTGATACACTCGGACTGAAACACCAGCAGAAAACACTCTCCCCAGGACACCCAGGAATATTTGTATTCACACGCAATGTCTGATTATTTCTTATATGAATCCCCAGTAATTCCTGCCTGTCCACTCTTTGATAACTGTCGTGTTTTGTGCTGTCTGGGTTCATGTTTGATCTCTCTCTCTCTCTCTCTCTCTCTCTCTCTCTCTCTCTCTCTCTCGCTCTCGCTAAGGTCTGACCTTTTGATCCTGTTTTTTTTATTATTATTATTTATCAACAGCTCCTTGAATTCTCCAAATTCCTGGGAGAAATCTTTATCTTCAGCTACATGGGATACATCTTGCTGGCGTTTCAACACCATGTGTTCAAAACCCTCTTCATATGTGGGACGTTTGTATCCTTTTCTGATATGAACTTGATAATGAATGAATTGCTCTTCTCTTCTCTTCTCTTCTCTTCTCTTCTCTTCTCTTCTCTTCTCTTCTCTATTTGTTGAGACCCACCAAATGTTGCAGGTGGGGGGACATCAAATGACTCTGTGTAACTGCTATCTAAATCTCGCTTTGGATAGAATAGCTCTCCAGGTACATTCTGTAGTAATTTAGTCCTTTTAGGAAAACATTCAAAGCTCAACAGCATTAAGTTCGATTTCGCACGCTCAGCAAATTCCTCTCCATCCATTTATTCAGTCCCCTGCAATCTCCGTCTCTACAGATTAAGTTTCTCCTCTGAGGAAGGTTGTAATAAAGAAATATGTATTTAATTTACCCTGCTTGTGTTTTATCCAGCAGAGCTCCTCGCAACGAATATGTCTACCTGTTTGTATTGAGTCAGCGTTGCTTTAATGCATAGTGGATTAGGTGACATCCAAGCCTTGTTTAGTTTCAGAAACTCCATTTGAAGAGCTACCTGATGCACTTCAAAGTACCCCGCTGCATTAAAGAACACCTCTATCGAACGTCTTGTCAGCTCCATTTCCTTTAAACATTACTTCAAAGGGGAACGTTTACTATAGTAGATAGGAGTTCTCTTGTACAACTCCTTGCTTCGTGCACCTCACCTTGATTCCACCCAGTGCTTCATGCCTCAAACCAGACACGTTCTGGTCTACAAGTCAGCTTTATTAATCTGCAGACTACACAGTTTCACTGTGCACCATTTATTAAAGCTATGCAGTATGTGGTTCTAACCAGTGGTGGGAAAAGTACTTCTTAAGTAAAAGTATCAATACCACAGCATAGAAATAGCTCACAATACGTATAATAATCAATCTACAAAGTAAGTGGAGTAGAAGTAAAAGTACTGGAAATACCTGAACATTTTACTTAAGTACAGTACTTAAGTAAATGTAATTAGTTACTTTACACCACTGGTTCCAACATTATTACTTTCCTTTCTGTTGTCAGATTGGCCAGCTCCAGCCAGTGGAGGGTAATGGCCTACTGGCTACCCACGGTACCATTGTCCTTGCCTCAGAGCTGACATGACCACGGTCTACGCCCGGGCATAGACACCGGGTGGCACCACTCCAAGGAGCTTTTCTTTCACAGGCCAGTGCCCAGATGGTCAGCAATTATTATTCCAATCAATCTTCCACCATAGGGCCAAAGAAGCCGTGGCAGAGAAAAGAGTTGACCGAGCGTATTCCTTTTTCCTCCGCTGCTATGTTTGCTGTGAAGGGCTGCCAAGGAGGCAAATGTTTGAGTTGAACGCCGAGCCTGTTTAGCTTTGTGCTCATTGTGCTCCCACAACAAAAGCTCAGTGAAAGAAAAAACGCACTGGCTAGCCCCCTGTTGGAAGTGGACTGGGCTGTGCAAACACAGATGAATGGAGCTTAAAGTCTTCTCGTGCCTAGTGTCTATAAAAAATTAGATAACTCCAGCAATTTAATCCTGTTAATCGCTCTTTGGTTATGCGGTAGATTGTAATCGCTCTAGCTTTGCCTCCCTCACCAAATTACATTGGGGATGGGTTTTTACGGGGAATGAGGCTGAGATGAAAGTGGTTAATTACATCCATTCAAATAGCTCTGGGGTCTTCAATAAAGACAAATGAGTGTTTTTTTTGGGAGCAGGATATTGCTTTTGAAAATCCATACTCTGCTCTAATATTGACTGCGGGGTGTAAGGGAGCTCTGTTTTAGTAATAGCCCTGTCAGACACAGGTCCCCTGTCGTAGATATGGGCCCTTATATTTTTACTAACATCACACTTGTACTTACTGCTGAATGGGTAACTCCTTTCCCTCTGATGCAAAAGCAGCAGTACCTCTTGTATAGATCAGGCAGTATAAGTTCTGAAACTAAGTTTGGTTATTTTCATTTATATATGCCTGGCGGGCGGACCACCGGCCCTCCACTATGACTCAGGCATAACCACAAACAAACGAACTGATACGCCTAAATATCGGCTTATATGGAGATCCGATTGTCCAGAGCACAGATCCGACCACTATACCTGTTATGGTCACGCGCATATATGGGAGTGACCGACTTCAAACTCTGCACATGCAGCACAAGGACTCGAGGGAGTGCGGTGGCCACCGTCGAGTCGTTAGGCGGATAGGCGGTTGTCTAGAACCGCAGATCCAACCGATATGTCCTTAAACTCTATAGGTGACCTGATGAAGAAGATCCACAAAGCGTTGTCAGACAAATAAAGAGGTTTCGTACCTACTCTGGTATGCGGGCTCCACCCTCCTTGAACCGAAGGGTAGAGAGGACTGCCCCGCCCCCAGCTATTCTTTTCAATGAAAGTTGCTCAGCGTTTGAAGCACCCAGAAAACTGACGGAAGTAGCTGAAGTGGGAATTGAATTAATTAAAATATAGTTTTAAACCACCAGGCTAAGGCTGCTTCAATGCCCTACTGTGGTTCTGGCGGCTTGCCTTGAATATTTATATAGGTGATGAGATCGCTATATGGGCACAAAGGGGACACAGACAGACGGGTAAAACGGATACTCTGACAAATCCCCCATCAGGATGTCACAGACAAATCGGTCGGATCGGTGTTGCGATGTAGGTGTGAGGGCCACGTATAGCAGCCCAAGCGCTAGATGTGCGGCCCGAACCTCTAGTATATATATTCAGGGAACCGGAAACTGCTGCTAAATGTATCCAGTTTGCCAACTCTAGCAGTGGTACAGGTATTTTCTCTGCAGCTTCACTGCTGTACAGGACACTTAACATTCTGTTCCATCCCATGTGAAACATCAAAGTATGTGTGGAGGGCAGAGACAGCTGGGAGAGCCCGATTGGCTTCATGTCTTGGAGCGGTGCCATGTGGTCGTGTTCACATACTGAACATAGGATATCGTCTCTGTCGGGCAGAAACCTTGTATCTCCAAGTTTCAAATGTGTATGTTTTTTTTTTCTCGTAAAGTAAAGCCCTGCTTCATCATACAAGACTGTCGCACAAAAGTAGTGAAAACAGCAGATCTACAAGCACACAACGCCTGGCAGTGCGAGGCGTTGTGTGCTTGTAGATCGGCTGTTTTCACTGGTTTAGTTCATTTTGTAAATGATAAATACGAAATGAACGGTTTTGGACATACAAGGTTTCCACCCGACAACTCTGCATGATTGTGTGTACATTATGTCTCTTCATATTTGCTTATGCATGCCGGTGACTGTCCAAGTGCGTATTCATGTCTGTGCATGCCCATATGTTTTACTCGTATACATGCCATAATGAATTAATGATTATTGTCCTTAACCTGCACATGCATGCAGCTCTCCATCTGGATATCAAGAGCGTGCAACATCTACCCGTTGTCTTTCCTTCTCAATGTGTGCCGTACCACCAAGATACCTCACAAGTTCCAGCACTTCATGATGTTTGCAGGTAATGTATGCTAGGTCTGAGGTCTGCATTAAAGGACAACTCCTCCCTAAATCACTTTCCTCATTTTCCTACTTATATTGATCCAAAAAGACTGTCCATGGGGTCCGGGTAGAAATGCCCCTGTTGTCCAGTTTCCCCAGCAGAACCCAGCAGCTCTCATAACATAGAGTGGAGCCTATAAGCCTATCACTTTTACACTATTTGTTGCCGTCAAAAGTGTTTTTATTTTTCATGAACGTGTTACTAGTTGTCATTACAAGCACATCGATGTCATCATTGTCCCACACAAGCCATCACACTCTGCTAGATATAGATAGATAGATAGATAGATAGATAGATAGATAGATAGATAGATAGATAGATAGATAGATAGATAGATAGATAGATACATAGATAGATAGATACCTTTATTATCCCAAGGGGGAAATTCAGTTGTCCAGTTGTAGCACAGCAGTATACAGTTATTTACAAAATTACAGAGAAGTAAGAAAACAGATGTTATGCTTTTATGTATTTTGCCAACTCCCTGAAAAGATGCACTGTGACTTATTTGTGTCGCCCAACGGTCAAATTAGCCTTCGTGATATTGGGGGATGAACAATTACCTCAAGAACAGATGTACAATCAGTGTAATATCACTTTTATTTCTTTATCTCGTTTGGCTGATAAGCTGTAACACTTTTAAACCCATTTTTTGGTGAAATTCGAAAACGTAGTTGCTGCACTCTGCCTTTGTAGGGCAGTGTACACAGTGACAATCAAAGTCATTGTACAATGACTTTGATTGGCACTTGTGCTGAATGTTCAGATTGTGAGATTGTGGTGGCTTGTGTGGGACAACCAAGACATGGATGTGTTTGTAATGACTGTCATACAATGACAACTAGTAACACTTTAATGAAAAAGAAAATCACTTTTGACCGCAACAAATAGTGTAAAAGCGATAGGCTTATCGGCTCCACTCTATGCTATGGCAGCTGCTGGGTTCTGCTGGGGAAATTGGACAACGGGGGCATTTCTGCCTAACACCATGGACAGTCTTTTTGGATCAATATAAGTAGGAAAATGAGCCTAGAAGTGATTTAGGGAGGAGTTGTCCTTTAACAGAGGTGCATTGAACCCCTTGAATTTGTACATTTTGCACGTAGCGCTATAAATATGCCCACAAAACGTTGTGACTTTCCATTAACTAACATTTACAGTGTATTATGGATTATGTTGTTGCTTGTAAATGTTGAAAGCCTTTATGTCCTATTGTAGAGCTGGTAACGGCCTTCAGAAATTAACGTATTTATCTCAATTTATCTCATGGAAGCTCTTTAATTATGCCATTCTCTCTTCAGTCTTCACTGCCTGCAGCAAATGCCATTAGCGAGGATGCTTAGAATCGGTCCCCTAAGGTGTGTGTGTGTGTGTGTGTGTGTGTGTGTGTGTGTGTGTGTGTGTGTGTGTGTGTGTGTGTGTGTGTGTGTGTGTGTGTGTGTGTGTGTGTGTGTGTGTGTGTGTGTGTGTGTGTGTGTGTGTGTGTGTGTGTGTGTGTGTGTGCGCGCGTGCGTGCGTGCGTGCGCGCGCGTGCGTGCAAGTTTGTCTAGCTATACTTGGGGGGACTATACACGCATGTTCACACAGTCACCTGCAGGGGACCTCTGACAGTGTGGGGACAAAATAGTAGGTCGGTTAGGTTTAGGGATAGAGGTTAGGGTAAGGCCACAGGACTTGCATAAAAATGAATGGAAGTCTATGTAATACATAGTATGTAATGTACAAGTGATGTAAATATATTGTGTGTGCGTGCGTGCGTGCGTGCGTGCGTGCGTGCGTGCGTGTGCGCGCGCGTGCGTGCAAGTTTGTCTAGCTATACTTGGGGGGACTATACACGCATGTTCACACAGTCACCTGCAGGGGACCTCTGACAGTGTGGGGACAAAATAGTAGGTCGGTTAGGTTTAGGGATAGAGGTTAGGGTAAGGCCACAGGACTTGCATAAAAATGAATGGAAGTCTATGTAATACATAGTATGTAATGTACAAGTGATGTAAATATATTGTGTGTGCGTGCGTGCGTGCGTGCGTGCGTGCGTGCGTGCAAGTTTGTCTAGCTATACTTGGGGGGACTATACACGCATGTTCACACAGTCACCTGCAGGGGACCTCTGACAGTGTGGGGACAAAATAGTAGGTCGGTTAGGTTTAGGGATAGAGGTTAGGGTAAGGCCACAGGACTTGCATAAAAATGAATGGAAGTCTATGTATTACATAGTATGTAATGTCCTTACAAGTGATGTAAATATATTGTGTGTGTGCGTGTGTGTGTGTGTGTGTGTGTGTGTGTGTGTGTGTGTGTGTGTGTGTGTGTGTGTGTGTGTGTGTGTGTGTGTGTGTGTGTGTGTGTGTGTGTGTGTGTGTGTGTGTGTGTGCGCGCGTGCACATGAGTGTGTGTGTGTGTGTGTGTGTGTGTGTGTGTGTGTGTTTGTGTGTGTGTGTGGGTGCACGCGCGTGTGTGTGTGTGTGTGTGTGTGTGTGTGTGTGTGTGCGCACGCGCGCACATGAAGTCACCTATAGAGGCAGCCTCCATGAGGCATTAGTATTATCACAGCCACAACCACAGTCTTGTCAATTGGACCATTCTTATCTGTATGCAGGAATCCAAAGTTTGTTCCTTTTTTTTCCCCCTCAGGCATTTCTATTCGGCTGCTGTATTTTGGGTCGGTGGGGGTGGGGGTGGGGGGTGGGGTGGGGGGGGATCCCAGACTAACGGTTGAAACAGTGACTGGCTTGATGATGCAGGAGAAAATGATGTGGAGTAGTGTACACTCAGCATAGCTCACTGCTTCACTGACCCACTTTAACCGTCTTATGTAAGACGTGTTCTTTTGTGAGAAGCCCCTGGTCTTCTGTTTTCCACAATCTGCTTCTAAAGGGCTTGATATTCTTTGTTGTGCGCGGTGTTGTGCCCCGAAAATAGCAGAACTACAAGCTCACAATGCTTTGTGCTGCAAGCCACATTTTCGATGTGTGATGCCGGAGCGCAGCTGACCATGAATCTGGCTTAATGGCGATACAGGATTTTTCTGGGAATTCTTTTGGGTTTAGACCCTCTGCTGGTTTCTAGGCCGGTTTCTACCTCCTTCACATGGCCTTCACATGGCCAGGCAATGTTTGCAAGTCACCATGTAATCAGCTGATTGTGGAAACAGAGCCAGAGCCAGTTCATAACTTATTTCTTTTGGAAAGATATATGGGTGCGGTCATCCTTAAAGGCGGTACCGTGATTCTCCCCCCCCCCCCCCCCCCCCCCCCACAATGTGATCATCAGGTATTATGATTATACTTGGAGGAAGATTTTTCTAACATTTCTAGCTGTTGCTGCTGCCGCCGTTCACTCACGCTTTATTTTGAAGAGCCTCGGAAGCTTCGTGCGTGTGCACGTAAGTGTCCACTGATGATTGAGGAAGAAAATCCATTTGTTTACAAACGCTCGCAAAACTAAAATCCAAACCGCGGCCGATCATCGCGGTAAAGTGTCGCCGTGAAAACAATCAGATCTCTGCTTCCCTGGCGTTCTTTTCACCTCATTCATAGATAAAGCCCTTTTTATGTTTCAGGCTAGAATGGAAATCAATGCAGCCTAGAGCGTCCATTTTCTCTCTCTCTCTGAGCTACGGGGTGACGTATGGACTAGGGTCATTCACAGGGCACGCAGCATGCACGTAGAGTTGTACAGTTAACCCCTTGTTGTCTCGTTCAGGAACGATACAACTCCTTTTGTGGCCTTAACTCGTTACTGAACGAGTTTGGCACCCAAGTTGTTAAGTATGCCGGATGGTTTCCAGGTGGGTGGTGACCACACCCACAGTGTTGCTGTATGGTAAGAAGGGGAGGGGATGATTTTATTATGTCATTAACTCATTCCCCGCCTCCCCCGATAGTCCCGAGAAAATCCCAATGTCGTTCCCCGCCAGGCCCGATAGTCCCGAGAATTTGCTTTTATATAATGTAATGTTTAATTACACTCTCCCCCAGCTCGTGACAAATTTTTATCCTTTTATCTTACAGAGAACCTAAAATATCACACATCAAAGTAAGTGTGTTTGAAAAAAAGACTGTAATAATGTATAAATTGCAATACAAATGCATATAAATCTCCCCATAACCCACAGTGAACTGGCACAGTGACGCATTTTGCGCACACAAGGCTGGCGGAAAAAAAAGAGAAGAAAAAAAAAGTGTGAGAACAGCTGTGTGTGTGTGTGTGTGTGTGTGTGTGTGTGTGTGTGTGTGTGTGTGTGTGTGTGTGTGTGTGTGTGTGTGTGTGTGTGTGTGTGTGTGTGTGTGTGTGTGTGTGTGTGTGTGTGTGAACATCTCTTAGCTGGCTGGTGGTCCACGGACCACTGTCTGTTTCAGTGGTCCCCCTGTCCTGATCAGCACAGTGCTATCAGAGTCTCTGATTCAGAGATCTGTCTCTCTCTCTCTCTCTCTCTCTAGATACAAAATAATTATCGCCAATTCGCCATATAAATGCTTCTAAAACATACCTGAGAATGATGATGGTTGATTAGAATCCACAGGTTATAATCCATATATCCAGGCTATAATATATTGTTTTGTAATGGTCCACAAGCAGCCAAGCAGGCCATTGGCGCCAGGCGGTCCTTTGCAAAGGGGGGTCCCTGGTCGGCTTTCTAACAGGGGGTCCGCGGGCCCAACGCTTCGCTCCGCAGAGCAGTGGGAACACAATAATCAACTCTTACAAAATCAATCAATAAAACTGCCCGATTACATAAAGTTCACGACGCGATCCAGTTGAGTCAGAGACAAGTGAAGTGGTCCCTGGAAGGGGGTCCGTCCTCTCATTACCCTGCCTGGTCTCCAGCCAACACTTCTCACGGACCACCACCAAAACTCCCACGCTCCCCCACCACGCTCCTCCCAAAAAGCAAGAGATCAACTAGTGTCGTTACTAACGAGCAAAGACGCAGAGGAGCTGTTTAGCAGGGCAGTGCAGAGGATTTTTTTAGGGGCAGGGGGAGACATTTTTCCAACATGTCCTAGAATGTGAAAATAGCAGATCTACAAGCTCGACTTTGATTGATTGATTGAAGACTTTATTAGAAGTTTGCATAGGAAAAGGTACAGTTTCATGACGGTACAGTTCACTGGTACAAGGTCTACTAAAAGGAGATCCATGAAAAGACTAAGCTTATTTCCACTGGAAACCATTGAAGTATCTCATATAAAATTGAATGACAAGCTCTCAATGTGTCACAGTCTCAGAGCGATGTGTTGAGCTTGTAGAGCTTGTAGATCTGCTATTTTCACATTCTAGGACATGTTAGAAAAAAGACTCATGCCCCCTTTTATGTCTATTTGTGTGTGTGCACCTGTACAGAGCAAAAGACAACCAGCAGACACACAGAGACAGAGAGAAAGCGCCCCCAAGTGGGGGCTCACAGAAATACTCACAGAAATACTGCAATATAGTATGTGAGTTTTTTGGTCAGATATAGCCAATAAAAATATTTTTCTCTGCATTTTTCTAAACAGAAAATTCTAAAAATAAATCCTATTACATAATTACATTAGTACACTTATCTGATAATGCCTGAAGCCATAAAGACACATCTCAAGTGAGTTATCCACTTGAAAACAGATCATTCACAAAAAGGTCAATAACTCCAATTATTTTGAATTTCCACCTGGATTTTGAAAAAACAAGGGGTTTGAAATGGCCAAAACTCTAGATTGCTACATCGTACATACAAAAAAATATTTTTTGGAGAGACTAGAGGATGTCCTCTTTTAATCCATGCACTGTATGACATTTTCGTGCAAACAGGGAATTTAGGAAAAATGTCTAAATATGAAGAAAATGCTTAAACAAAATGGCAGTGGAGCCTACAGTGAATGTTAAAATGGCGGTCAATGTGTTAAAGCAGTGTATTTCAATTGGGTCTTTTGACTCAGAGGCTTTCAGCATTCAGGAAGAAACCAAAAATACACAGGGTAGACATGTTTGCTATAACCACAACTTAGGGTCTATTAGAGAAATGTTAAATCCATAGACACATACAAAACAGAAAATTATGGCACCACCTCTTTAACAACTTAAACCTAGTTAAGGGCCATTTTTAGTTACGTATGGTTGATTTTGTGTAGGTTTTGGGTGAGGAACTACGTACGGTAACTGCGTCGCCATTCATAGTAGACATGCACGTTATTTATGTGCCGACCCGCTCTCCGCTCCAATTCTGCTCCTGTTTGCGTCCGCGCGCCACATGAAGGTGGTTCTCACACGTGTAAAAACCAAAGCATTTAGCCAAAATATGTAGAACCACAGATTTTTGACCCGCCATGATGTTTGGTACAGTATAAATACGTGGTAGACCTAACAGTCTGGACTGGATCTGCTGTCGGCAACATTATCGCGGTAAATGCAACTCCGCGAGGGTACACATTTAACCACATGGATGCGGACCCGGAGTAGGCTAATTATAACAAAACACACATACACACCCGCTCATATATTGAACATAATTCCCAAGTAATAAATGAGCCTCATCATCATCTCTTCTTGTGACTTGTGTGCCTCGCTGTCTGTGCTCAGCTGATGACTGTTGATGCGTGATGAGTGAGGAGTCGAGGCGCGTCCTCTTCAAGTGGTTGTGTAACGACCTTTTTTCCGTTTCTTGATAAAATATATTTATTATTGGGACACACAGTTTGAGAACCGCTGTTAGAGCAGAGTGTGAGCTGTGTGTGTGTGTGTGTGTGTGTGTGTGTGTGTGTGTGTGTGTGTGTGTGTGTGTGTGTGTGTGTGTGTGTGTGTGTGTGTGTGTGTGTGTGTGTGTGTGTGTGTGTGTTTGTGTGTGTGTGTGTGTGTGTGTGTGTGTGTGTGTGTGTCAAGCCGTCCTGTTGTGAGTTGCGACGTTCTTTTTCTTCTTTTTTTTTTACCGTTTCTTGATACAATATATTTATCATTGGGACACATAGTTTGAGAACCGCTGTCATAGAGCAGAGGAAAAGTAATTTTCCTTACTACTGCGCCTATGTTTGACAACGGTGGCCGTGGGTACTTCTTGCTACGGATACATCTTCAGTCCGTTCAGTCCGTTCAGTTGGGTGCTGTCCGTAAGCGTCCGTATACGGAGATAAATCATCCGGAGTGTTACGTACTCACTGGGAGTCAAACCGGACCAAACGGAGTAAAGTTCTCTCCCCCTCCGTTTCTTGTGTATTCCTGCGGTCCTTATGTACGACTATGCATGGTACTTTAATCGATGTACCCCAGGGCTCTGTACTCCTTTTTTGTCAGTACAGAATAGGGATGCCAGGATTCATGTGGTTAATTGGTATAGTGATCATAGAAAGTATGTAAGAGATACGATACTAAATTCATCCCCTAAACTCCATTTATCTAACTATTGATTTTAACTTTAGGAGGCATTCGTTGCCAATCAGGAGGGAATATGGGAAATGGGACAGATCCATGTTGATGACATGACTTTAGAGATACTGAAATGTAAATTAATATTAATGTTAAACAAGTATGGATCTATAAATCCATAATTAAAATAAGACAAAGAGACCAAAGGACGTATATCTTAGATTGCTGTATTTGAGAGGAGTCAGACAGAGGAGACAAACAGTGAGCTACCATAGCGGCAGCTTTCTAAATCTCTCTCTTCCAAAATGGAAGTTTAACATGTATATAAAGAGTACAGTTATGACAGTATAAGATTGTGGGACTTATTGATTGGTTCCCAGATCATAACAAGGAAGACAGTGACATTATAACAGTAGAAGTCGTGGGACTCATTGATTTGTTCCCAGATCATAACAAGGAAGTCAGTGGGGGAGAGAGTGAACCATGGCTAAACAGCCTGAACACTCCGTCCCTCAGTCGGCCAATGTTGACAAACTGTATGCGGCTACGATGGACCATTGAAATGTAAATTAATATTAATGTTAAACAAGTATGGATCTATAAATCCATAATTAAAATAAGACAAAGAGACCAAAGGATGTATATCTTAGATTGCTGTATTTTAAGAGAGCAGACAAGGAAGACAGACAGTGAGCTACCATAGCGGCAGCTTTCTAATTCTCTCTCTTCCAAAATGGAAGTTTAACATGTATATAAAGAGTACAGTTATGACAGTATAAGATCGTGGGACTTATTGATTGGTTCCCAGATCATAACAAGGAAGACAGTGACATTATAACAGTAGAAGTCGTGGGACTCATTGATTTGTTCCCAGATCATAACAAGGAAGTCAGTGAGTGGTAATTTTCCACTAGTGACATACAGTATATCATGATTTCGTAGCCAGGGCAACCAAAGTTACTATGACCCGCAATCTATTAGCCTGAACCCACAGTATCCGACCAAAATGTGGTCTCTTATACTGTAAGTTCAGTTCATAATATATATTATATGGTCATATGAGCCTCATACACAAATCATGAATTATGTATCATAATTCTTATCTTATCAGATACTGTGTACCGCTTTGCGTGATTTTAGGCCAAAATCTGTAGGAGCAGTGTCCAAAAATGTGTTTAGCAAAAATCGTAGGTTGTGATTTGCCATCCAAGGAGTGTGTGTGCAAAGTTTGGCATTGATAGGGCCAACGGTGGTGGAGATATGAGAGTAGGGCAAAAGTTTGACGTAACATGACTGACTGACAGACTAACTGACTGACGGACTGACAGCCGGTGGAGCTTTTCATAGTAACTTGCGACAAATGAGGTTAGGGTTAAGGTTTAGGTATCGTCGGACAAAAGGACGTTGGAACAATGGGACGTCGGAACAATGCTACGCACCCATCAAGCTTATGGTAAATCCATAATAATTAAAGGAGTTGTTGTGGCTAACTATACAGTATGTATCGGAATTCGATTTTAACTTTAATGTCACATCACAGATTTACAGTTGTAAAGAAGTGGGTGAAATTTGTTTTTGTGCGAGCTTCGTTTTTGTTGTTTTCATGAAGGGAAAAGAAAAAGAGGGCGGGGGGACAGGGGGAGCAGGAAATATTTCTAACAGTAAATTAAGAGAAATCGAAGATATCTACATGCAGCATAAAGGGCTTTCCATAAATTCTCCGACAACCAAACTTTTCGTCGGAAAGGTCCGGTTCAACTACAAAATGACGTCATTCGCAACTTCTGAAAAGCATTACCCCGAATTAGAGTTCGGAAAGCTGCACGTTGGAAAGTCAGAAACTTTCCAAAGAAAGGTTCGGTCGTCGGAGACAGTATGGACAACCCTTGAGTAAAACAAAAGCCTTGAGGGACTAAACTCAGGGGAACACTGCATAATTCAAATACTACAGGTCCACTCCAGTGCCTTGTGTTTTATCATTTATTTCCACAAACACGTACCCTCAGATTTGAGTAACCTACCGGTAATTATAAAATAACGAGCTATAATGCGATAATGCATCAAGAGAAAGTAGTTCTCTCAGGCTCACCCCCTCTCTCTATCCAAATAATAATAATAATAATAATAATAAAACTTTATTTAGCACCTTTCATGACATGAAATGCAGCTCAAAGCGCTTTACAGAGTAGAAATGAAGCACAAGTGCTTAACAGAAAAAGTACACATTATTACAATAAAGCAAAAAAGAAAACTTAAAACTTCAGTAATGACTCTATCATCAATGCCCGCAAGTGAACAGGTAAATGCCATCATCATCACTATAATCACACCAGCTCCGGCCAACACGCCCAAAAGCCACAACCCACGACAACAAATGTGTACAAACACTGGATTCTTAACTTTTTTTCTTCCAAAGGATGGAATGCAAGGGATAAATAGTATTAGCTTGTGGATCTGCTATTTTCACTATTATATTTATCTGTGGGAACTAATGTAATGCCTCAACACCTACAATTCTTGTGGAGGTGGGGGGTCCCCAGTTCAAATATGATTATTCGGGGGGGTCGAGACAATAACAAACTAGAAAGAACTGCACTCTGTCGAGGTGCCAACTTGAGCCTCATGCACAAGTAGGCCATACGTGGCCTACTTGTGCGCCAGCAGAGCGCGCCATGAGGTGCGCTCTGCACTGTGCGCTGTACGGAAAACATAAAAATGCATGAATGCGGTTTGAGGCCCTAATAAGTTACCATATTACCACACACATTAGCACTCAACAAACGGTGAACATTGTTTGTTCATTTCTATTGTCACATTCTTGTGGCCCCAGACTTCAAGTCTTTTTTTACAAGTGTGGCCCCCTGCCAAATCTAGTCTAATAACCCCTGCATGCTATAGAGTAACTTTTAGCCAATGAGGAAGCAGCATTCGAGTAAGTCACTGGTTCTCAACCTGTGGGTCAAGATCCCCAGGGGGGTCCCCAAACTATTTTTGGGGGCCCCAGATGTTTAGCTATGTTAACATACCGGTAGTTTTCTCACTCAACAGTAAACAGACCAACATGAACATACAGTATTTGTATACAGGGTAATGCACTTTTCTAAAGTGACAATTTAAGGACTTTAAATACCTTATTAGTACCCCTGGCCAAACATTGGTAAAATTGTCAAATATTAGAGGCAGTATTGTGGAAAATAGCCGATCTACATGCTCACAACGCCTCGCAACAATGGAAAAGATCGAGTCAAACTAAATGTAATGCCAACTCTTACAACTCCAAGTGCTTGTGCAGGGTGGGGGGTCCCCAGTTCAAATATGATTATTGTGGGGGTCGCGGCCTGAAAAGGTTGAGAACCTCTGGAGTAAGTAACGTCGTCCCTCCCTTTCTCCCAGGTCTGAGGGGGGCTGTGGCGTTTGCTCTGGCCCTCAGAGCCAACAACAAACCCACCGAGGCACGACGCTCCATCCTCAGCACCACACTGCTGGTGGTCTGCGTCACCGTGCTGCTGCTGGGCTCTGCCACCATGCCTGTGCTGCACTGGCTGGACATCAGGTTAGTGGCCACTGTGAGGGGCGGTTGGTCTGCCATGCGGAAGTCACTGCGTCTCATGCACCATTTATGCTCCCATCGCATCGATGGCGTTGCGTGCCCAAAAATAGGCTACAAGCAGTGGTGGAAAATGTACTCACATTTGTGTGTACACAAGTAAAAGTATCAATACTGCGATGTAGAAATACTCTGTTACAAGTCCAGAATTCAAAATTTAAGTAAAAGTACAAAAGTGATGGTATCAAAATGTACTTAAAGTACCAAAAGTAGAAAGTTCTCATTATGCAGAATGTCCCATTTCACACGTTTTCAAATGTATGAAATGCATACAAACCCTTTGAAAATAGCAGGTGCTTCGGGACACATTGTGAGCTTGTAGATCGGCTATTTTCAAATGGCCGAAATGTATACGGAACTAAAGTCTTTAATGAAATATTTCCAATGGAGCAACTGTCCAGCATGCAGGTATTTTCCTTTATCGCTGGACATGAGAACAGTACATCCCCTTCCCCTCCCCGATCAGCCTTATCCTCACCGACCCTTTGCTCTCCGAACGCGCTGTACTTTGTCCTCCATTATTGATTGCTGCACCTGGGTGCAGAGGGCTGAGCAGTGCCACAGGTTCCTGGCTGGGTCCGTGTTACAGAAAAGATAAGGGGAAAAACGTTATGCTGTATACAGAAGAAGTGCACGCACAAGCGCACACACACCACACACACACACACACACACACACACACACACACACACACACACACACACACACACACACACACACTAAGGGGCCTTTTCCACCGGCAAAGAACCGGTTCTGGTTCTTTCTCCTGCCTATGGGATGAACCAGAGGTGAGCTTTTCCCCCGAGAACCGGAGTTGTTTCCGAACCATAAAAGTTGGTTTCCGAACGGGAACCACAAAATCCTTGGTTCCTCTGGTTCAATCATGGTTCAATCTGGTGGAAACGCAAGCCGGTTCGCAAGAACGAACCAAGGTTCCAAGAAAGTTGAACTGGCACTGGTTCTGGAACCGGTTCTTTGCCAGTGGAAAAGGCCCCACAGAGTAGCCATGGCATTAGAAGTTAGAACACACAGAGTGGATGCACTGTGTTATTTCTAGTGGGTGGTGCTCGCTGTAATTCCAGGCCAGTGTGGGTGAGAATGATTAGGGGGTGCAGAAGAGGCTTTAAGGATGCAGTGCAATAATTAGTGTACTTGTATTATTAAAGGCTAATCTGTGGAGTGTATTGTTATAATTGATTCCAGCAGTCTTTCCAGACAACGCCTTCCAATTCCCTAGTCTAGTGCGTCTCTGTGGCATGCACTCGACTGTGTAAGATGTAGCTGTGTGTGTGTGTGTGTGTGTGTGTGTGTGTGTGTGTGTGTGTGTGTGTGTGTGTGTGTGTGTGTGTGTGTGTGTGTGTGTGTGTGTGTGTGTGTGTGTGTGTGTGTGTGTGTGTGTGTGTGTGTGTGTGTGTGTGTGTGTGTGTGTGTGTGTGTGTGTGTGTGTGTGTGCGTGCGTGCGTGCGTGCGTGCGTGCGTGCGTGCGTGCGTGCGTGCGTGCGTGCGTGCGTGCGTGCGTGCGTGCGTGCGTGCGTGCGTGCGTGCGTGCGTGCGTGCGTGCGTGCGTGCGTGCGTGCGTGCGTGCGTGCGTGCGTGCGTGCGTGCGTGCGTGCGTGCGTCAGCAGTGCAACGATGTTGCTAATTAATAAGTGAATTAAAGAAAAGATTCTGAGCAGCAGTGATGTTTAATGCCTGCAAGTTGATTATTGTTTAGAAGGTTCAAGATTCAAGGTTAACTTTATTTGTCATTTGCATGCTTGCACATGAAACGAATATGTTATTGTTATATGTTTGTGTATTTATTTGACATGGACATCACAATAACATTGGATGAACCAGATGCATTGATTAAAAGTGAATATAGCACAAGTGCACATTTTCATCACCCTCATCAAATCCTAAAGTGCAGTGAATTAAAACTGAGCACCATATTAAAAACGGTATAGCATCCAGCATTTATCAAAACAAAATAACATGGCAGCATGACAAACTGTATAACAGCAGAGCCAGGCAGAACAGCGAAAAGTGTTCTGCCTTGCTGTGCTGTGTTCTGTTAATATAAGTGAATCATGTATGATGCAAAACGTCATGGAACAGTTTAGATAAATGCAGTGTTGAGAGACAGAAGGCTTGCATTCAAAAGCAGTGAATAGTTCAGTTTACCTCTGTGAATTTAAAGGGGAAGACCACCCATTTTCAATATTGAACTATGTCATTAATATACCTTAGAGGAGTTGTGTGGACATATAAAAAAGTTCCCCCTCTTCTGTGTTGCCTAGAACTGGAAGATTGATTTTGGGGTTTGTATTGTAAAGTACAACTTGATGACATCACACATTGTACTTTACAATACAAACCCCCAACTCAATCCTCCAGTTCTAGGCAACACAGAAGAGGGGGAACTTTTTTATATTTCCACACAACTCCTCTAAGGTTGATTAATTTCATAGTTCAATATTGAAAATGGGTGGTCTTCCCCTTTAAGTGAAGCGCATTCATCTGAAAAACTTGTTAAGTGAAGCGCATTCATCTGAAAAACTTGTTATGAAGTCAATGCCACCCACCAACCACCCACACAAAAAACTGTTTACTAAGCTTTATTTGTTTTTCTTCTGTGTAAACGTATTTATTTAAACACAATATTGTCTTCCATGGTCAGAATTCAGGGTGAAAAACAGAAAATTATTATATATCTCAGCAAACAAATGCTGGAACTGCCTTATTGACAGTGAAAATTGCAGTAACTTCGCTGACTCATTCAACATTTTCTTTGAGACCTATAGTAGTTACTTTGCGGTGAATACACCATGTGTGGGCCCTAACCTTGGGTACATAAAATAGAAATCCTTGATGTCAGGGAAAGATTTTCAGTCCATATAGACAGACTGAACTGTCTAATACAGGGGTTTTCAACGTTTTCAGGCCAGGGACCCCCATGCTATTAAAATAATAGATTAATATATTCATGCTTTTATTTTAAACATGCATGAAGTGGCCGTACCACTGCCATTTATAAACATACCTTATTAACTGAGAACCAATGTCAACATCACTCTATCATCAATCTATCACTAACAATCTGTTAAATAAAAGATTTCTGGGACCCCCTGCTGTATCCCCGCGGACCCCCTAGGGGTCGCGGACCCTCTGTTGAAGACCCCTGGTGTAATATGATCATAATAGTAAAAATTGTTTTTATGTATTCTTAAAATCACAGCATCAAATGGTGTGTGCAACTGTGCATTTATCAGTCTATATTCACGTTATTCCTGGCCCCGCCCCCGGTTTCCTGTTCATATCCTGAAAGAGGCGGAGCTGGCCTGAAAAACATCATTTGGTTTCCTGTTGTCCTTGCATTAAAGTGCCAGTAGTTGGCGTTCTAGGCTCTGGGATCTGAATGTACATCGGTTGCCATGTCCGCTTATAATAAGCAATTTGTGTTTCTAAAAAATAGTAGCCTATAGTTGCTTACTTTCTAATATTTTTTAAACCAGTGGTTCCCAAATCTTTTCATATCAAGGACCCCAGATTAACATATTTGTCCACAGTTGCAGACCCCCATCTGAAAATATGTGGTGCCAGGCACCTCCACACAGATTTATGTTGTTAAAATGTTTCAAAAATATTCAAATTTCTTTTTTTCCCCTAAATATTTTTTTAAATAGCAAATATACAAGCTCACAATGTGTCGCAATGGGTTACATGTCTCCATTCCGACATGTCTCCTTTTTGACATGTCTCCTTTCCGACACTAACCCTATATGCCTAACCCTAACTCTAAACTTAACCTCTGTGGAAGTGTTGCCACTCTGACAATAAGAAGTCAATGTCGGAATGGAGATACGTCCCCGTCGCAATGTGACACATTGTGAGCTTGCTGATCTGCTATTTTCAATTGTAAATGTAAAGTAGTATAGCCTAGTTGCTTCTGTTGGGCTTATTTCTTTGGCAAAATCTGGCAACAGACAATTCCGTGTCACTTCCTTACTTGGGAGGAAGTGAAAAGATGTTTTTTTAAGCACACACCCTCTGTAAAAGAAAATGGCAGCCTCCATAGAGAGGGCCAGGAATATCGTGAATAGTCTCTCAAGAACAGACTAACTGAGCTCGAGTTACAACTGAGCTCCAGTCAAGTGAAAAGGATCGACCTTTTCTTTGACGATGCCTAGCCAGATTGGTCAGTCTATGACATGTTTTCTATGTGTTTGTGTGTGTCTACGATACAGTATGTGCGTGGACAGTGTTTTCTGCGCTTGTATGCACATATACTATATGTATGTACCAGTAAGACTCCCTAATCGGGAGATAAGCGACCGTAGGTCGCTTATCTCCACAAATAGGGCAAACATTTGTTTTTCCAAAATCTTCCTGATCCATGTTGATGAGATGAGTGTAGACATGCTGTGTAGTGATTTTCGTGATTTTAGGGCAAAATCTGTAGGAGCAGTGTCCAAAAATGTGTTTTTAAAAATCGGCCTGAAGGTGGCGCTATATGGGACAGATTCATGTTGATGGGATGAGTGTAGACATACTGTGTAGCGATTTGCGTGATTTTAGGGCAAAAACTGTAGGAACAGTGTCCAAAAATGTGTTTTAAAAATCGGCCTGAAGGTGGCGCTAGAAGAGGGGCATGTGAGAAATGAGGGGTGGGGTCTCCGCGTTGCCTTGGCGGACGAATAGGTACCGGCCCCGGCTCTCCCGGACGCTCCTAGCCCGAGTTACGGCATTTTATGTGAGCTGCAGTGGAGGGGGTCCTCCACTGGGGGCGCCACCACTTTTGCATCCGTTCTGGAGCACCAGGAGTGGGTGGTCCCCAGGAATTCGCCGTGAGCAGCCCCGTTGGGGTGGTCATTTGGTCATTTTTGCACATTTGGTCATTTTTTACACCTGGGGGTCCCCGAGGGACCTGGGGGTCCCTGGAGCTCCGGGGGTCCTTGGAGGTTGTAGTTTGCCAGGTAAGGAGTGTGTGTGCAAAATGTGGCATGGATGGGTGCAACGGTTGTATAGATATGAGCAGGGCAAAAGTGTGACGTGTGACGTCTGACTCACGGAGGGACATTTTTTTACACCTGGGGGTCCCCCAGGGACCTGGGGGTCCCTGGAGCTCCGGGGGTCCTTGGTGGTTGTAGTTTGGCAGGTAAGGAGTGTGTGTGCAACATTTGCCATGGATGGGGGCAACGGTTGTGGAGATATGAGCAGGGCAAAAGTGTGACTGACTCACTCACTCCGTCACTGACTCACTCACAGACGGACAGCCGGTGGAAGTTTTGGTAGTAAATGCGACCTACGGTCGCAATAATATATATGTATATGTTACAGTATGTTTGGGTAACTCAGGACGGTAAGAGTAAGAGCGCTTGTTTTGTCGTTCACCACACACTAATCACCACCAGATGGCGACGCAGCCATTCAATAGTGAAGGCGCTGACGTCACTCGTTTGCGACTCTCTTTCTTTATTTACTAGCCTAGCCTAGCCTAGCCTAGCCTAGCCTAGCCTAGCTTAGCCATTAGCTCCATTGTAGTCACTTGGACAGGGCGTTTATCGTGGGCTTGCCCAGGCCTTACGGCCTGGGCATAAATATAACGATTGCATTCACCACGGCTTCGTAACTCGCGCGGCGCTCCGCCGGCCGCGCGGCCCTGGCCCGCTCTTCGCGGCCACTCGCGCCTGCGGCGCTCGGGGGCGAAGAGCAGGACCAAGGTCCGCTGGCCTTCGCGCCGCTTGCAATGTCGTGGACAATCGAGCGGCTCCGCCTGGAGGACGGTGTTGTGGCGACCGCTTGCTCCGCCCCGTGCGGCACCACGAGTGCTCCGTTTCTCGACCGTCCTGTTTCTCTAACAAACCGTGACATATATATCTCACATGCATGGGCATGTCTCGGCAAGTATGTGTGATTTTGAATTTGTGTTCTCTGAATAATGCACTTGCTTGTGCCAGCGTGTGCATCCCCACATCCCCACAACGATGACAATGTCTTTGTTCCATCGCAATTCCATCTCTGGAGCACGCACGTACGCGTGCACACACACATCGCAGCACATATAGCCGCAAGCCCAGAGGCTCTGTGGAGAATCTGGGAGAACAGCTCTGCTCTGCTTCCTTGCTTCACTCCAGGTTTCCCATACAGTGGCTCCCAGCTCTCCCACTCGTCGCCTTCACTCATCCTCCCTTTTATTCCTCACCGTGCCGCACGTTAGTGAAGAGGGACAGGTCGCAACAGCTACGAGCGTTCATCTCGGTGAATAATACATTATGTGGGTGTTTTTCACTCTTTACCTGGAGCGAATTCTACTTTCCATTCCATTTACTGAAATGGCTTTGCAGAGGGGAGCCTTTGAAAGCTTCACTTGTAATTACTCTGTTTTCTTTGTGTTTTCTTTTCTTTTCTTTTTTTTACCCGTTATCTATCTCAAAAGTCCCCCTCCCTCGCGGCAGAAGAAATAGATGGAAAAATGCAACGTTTTGTTAGAGTGTGCACATAGATTTTGTGGTTAAATGGTGCATTTATGGCAGAGGAAACAATGCAAGGCACCAACCTGCTCATCGGGAACAATTAACGGTTTAGTAGTGTCTTGCTCGGACACTTCAACAGGAGCCCAGGATCGAACTCACAAACTCTTTGTGTGTGTGTGTGTGTGTGTGTGTGTGTGTGTGTGTGTGTGTGTGTGTGTGCGTGTGTGCGTGTGTGCGTGCGTGCGTGCGTGCGTGCGTGCGTGCGTGCGCGTGCGCGCAAGCGGAAAGTACATACTGTAGTTCTGCATCTGTGTTGCTTTTAACTTCAGCCTGTTGAATATATCCTCCCTCTTACTGTTGTTGTTCAGTATCAGGAACTGAGGATCCAATGTCCATTGCAGTAGCATTTGTCTCTTAGTATATACAGCTGGTAGCACTGTTTAACTCAAATATGGACAAGATCGCTCTATATTCACTGCATTTTGCTATTTCTTCATCTGTTATGGGGAGGTCGGCTCTTATCGCTTCTTTTAGAGTCATTTAGTCACGATTTTTGTTGTGTGGTGATTTTACAAGTGGCTTCTTCCCATGTTGCTTATTTTTCCTGCAGTGTGGGCGATCGTTGCCCAGCAGTGTCGGCATGATGTTTTTCGAACAAAACAGAGTAAAATGAAATTAATAACTCAATGAAAGGCAGCGGCAAACATACATTACAGTAAATGTTTTTAGCTGCCTAAGACGTCCAGGGACGTATTTATTATTATGGCAGTGGAGTTTGTTCCAGATATGTGGTGCATACAAACAAAATACTGCTTCTCTACATTTAGTTTTGATTCTAGGGACAGGAAGTAGACCTTTCCCAGATGACCTGAGATGTCAGGATGGTTCATGATATACCTGTAAAGCCAAAATGTTGCCACAAATTGGCTCTGTAATTTGCTTGAGGAACTGCAATCACTTTCTGCACATAATATGATCTGTGTGAACACGATCATGTGTCATGACACCGTCTGCTGCTGGTCAAAAAATGTAAACCCCTCAAAATACATATAGTATTGTAGATACCGTCACAGGCCCATAATATCACAATATTTCCAGTTGTATTTATTCACCCATCCTATTCACCTCCTGTGATCAGGTTAAACTTCCTGCTCTACTTTTACCAGTAGCTGGATGATAATACCGACATGCGGTGATCGTCCCACCTAGAGCAACGGAGGCGGGATGATTTTCTGACCATAAAAGTGTCTGGAAAACTATAAAGCTACTACAGCTGAACAGCCAATGTTTCTTCGGTTTTGGCTGGGTCCATACTACAATATGATGTCATCCTGGGGTGGGCGGGATCAGAACTTTTGTCGCGTGTTCGGTGCCTCCGAGATGTTGTAAGTGGGCTGGGGCGGTATGGATTTTTTGTTACTGCAGTAATAAATCACTGTTTACCGACGTTATCTCTATACACAAGTATGAAACTAGTAAGACACCTCAGGGCGACAATTCTTGGCCATCTGGCCAGTGATGTATATGGGAGCAGTTACCCATATACTGTATGGAGACCCCTGCATGATAGTCAACAATGTTATGTCAAAACATGCCCATATACTGTACATATGCATACAATATATTTTATGCCCATACATGGAGATCCCTATCTGAACCAGCCACACAGATATCTGGCCAGTGATATTTATCGATGACATCAGGGATCTTCATATATGGGCATAAAAGAGATTCTGGGGATTACCCATATATGGACTTTTACATAGGTGATGTCACCTGTGATATCACCTGTGATGTCACAGTGACAAGGGAACAACCAGTAGACTGTAAACATGTGTACTGACTGACTGACTGACCGACTGACTGACTGACTGACAAGCTGCGACATTTCTCATGGTACTGCGACCTTCGGTCGCAATTACATTTGTCTGTCCACCATTTGTTCAGTTCGGGTAGCCTAGCCGAACCGAACTGACGTTGGTTTTCCACTGTAGCGCCCAAACTGTGGAACGATTTTCACCCCATGTTGGAGCTCAAACCCTCAGACTGAGTTGCTGTTTCCTTTAGGCAACATGTATGTGTTGCGCTCCCTGTTTTTCCCTGTTTACTGTTTATTGTTTAATTCTTAGTATTGTTAGTAGTAATTTTGTTACTGAGTGTAGAGCATTTTGGTTCAATGCTGTTGCTAACCCTTGTTTTGAATTTGCTCCATAAATAAAGTGGATTGGATTGGTTCTTCTGGTGAAGTATGCATCAGTCTTAAGGAGGAACATACAGTATTATAGTAATTGGTTAGCATTTGTGCTGTCACTGTGCTATCTTTAGATTCCTACTGTTTAAGCTATATAAAAACCACACATGCACAGGCGCACACAAACACACAATGATTGTGGGTGAGAGCTAGGGTAAGTGTAAGTGTACTACTGTACACAGAATGAATAATGGATGGATGGAAAGAAGGAATAGATGTTTGGGTGGGTGGAAGAACGAATGAACAAATGAATGCCTATGAAAACTTTTCAGATCTAAAACAAAGCTCGGCCGTGGGCAGACAGAAATAAATATAGCCATCACGGTTTTCACTGTGACCTTGTGTTGTGCAGTCAGAAATATTGGAATGTATTTTTTTTAAATAGCTAGAAAATATCTGCCTTCGGGCCCCAGTTGCTTATACTGTTTCCCTCGGTCTCAAAATTTCAATTTCAAGGCATATGGCAGCTCTGACTGGAGAGCTTTATGATGGCCCTCCAAAGTTGAAGTGATTATTTGTTCAGTAAGCCGCATACAATAGTAAGAATGCAAATGTTTGGCACAGTTGATTGCAATATTGATATTTTCAAGTTTGATTAGCCACGAAAGTGTGGAGCTGTCGGCCATCCTTCTTATGTGTGCTTGTCTTTGCCACCAGGAACAAGCCATGAATCTTAGCAAAAGATGATAGTTTAGTGGCAGAAAATAAATAAACAATCCCACAAATCCTCAACCATGGACACCACACAGTAAAAATGTTACCTGTACACAAGAAAATAATGAAACATTTATTTGCTGAACAGTTTCGTCTTTTCATTTTCTCCCCAATAAAGTCGTCAATTCCCCCCATGTTTGTATGGTCCCTGTCTCGACCCCTACTGTTGTTCTGGGGAGGTTGGTTTCTCAAACGTTTTCAAGTCAATGAGCCCCAAATGTATATATGTGTTTGGCTGCGGGTGCCAGGGACCCCCTTTCAAGATTTGTGCTGTGGAAATATTTCAAAGATAACAAATAAAGAATCATCTCACATCTGTTGAACATTGTTTAATTAGCTGTTTTATACACTGATTTTGATGCTATATTAATACATTTTGTTAACAACCCCCCAAGGACCCCTGGGTGCCCCCGGACCCCACTGCGAGAACCACTGGTGTAGATAGCCATGTATTTAGGCGAATTCAGCATTTGCATACATTTCCTACACTCTCCTTTTTTCAACATAGCGTTATGCCCCTTCAGCCCCTATTAGTACACTATAATTTGCTCAATGACATGTGTCACACTGCCAGTATATATTTTCTTCCCTGTCTCTTTGGATTTGATGAGGGCTGAAGGTGGCAGGTCCCCCTTGCCCTGGGAAGATCTGAGCTGACACATTGAGCTGACACAGCCTGCCCTCTCATTGCCTGCATGTGGCCCATGGGACTTTTGAAAATTGGCCATTCATGTCTTCTACAATCCCTCTCTATCCGTCTGAATATTATTATTTGCTTCCAACCAGCTCATAGACTAATAGTTTTATTTTCACATGAAGCATTCGAGCTGATCCAATTTAGTCATAGCAGTCACACAGCCAGGTCAGAGTGACGTCTGCAGAGCGTTATCTGTATGCCTAAAATGTCCTTATATAAATAAATCATATTTTTGTATAATGGTGTACGAACAATGGAGAATAGTGTTCACTGTGGAAATTGCTCATGTGCAACCAACTCTGCCTCTGGATGCTTAAAATTTTCACTGTGTCCACAAAATAACGCAGAGAGAGAGTTTGATGCCATATTGTACCTTATTTAATCACCTTCACATTATGTGCATGACTGTGTGTCACTGCATATTTAATGCGTTGGTCTGTATATGGGTATTCACTTCAGTATGTGTGCATACACACAAGTTTCATGGGCCTAAATGCATACAGTAGGCAGAATAATTCTGATTCTTGTCATGTCTTCGAAGCATGTTTGTATGACAGCTTCTTTCCACAGTCCTTAGCAATTATTACTCTGCAAGGTTTTTTAAGCTGCACGGGCTGTGTAGTATAGAGTAGACAAGACAGTGCTGCATGGTGTCGTCCTCTTCACATCCACATGTGGTTGGGCCAGTTTTCGACCCCTACTGTTGTTCTGGGGAGGTTGGTTTCTCAAACGTTTTCAAGTCAATGAGCCCCAAATGGTCAATGGGCCAGTCTTTTGATCGGCCCCATTCCTGTTCTCCGGCGGTTGACCGTCTTCCACTGGACCCATGGTGGCTTCTGAAGCTTCTGGTTGACGTTCTCTTTTAAAACAAGGGAGAGTGGAGTGGCCTTGAAGTCTTCAGAATGGGTCATTCCCATGTCAATAGGAGAGGGTGATTCTCAAGCTTTTTTGTCCATAGTTGGAGTCTGGTTTCTTCCCGAGACGCTGTCAGGGGATGGATATGCAGTGTTGGGGGAGTTACTTTGAAAGCAACTCACCATGGCAGTAACTTGATCAAGTTAAAGTTATACCCCTGGAGAAATGTAACTTATAAAGTTTCAAGTTACATAGAAAAAGTAACTTGAGTAACTTGAGTTATTTTTTTTCAGCGTTAAATTGAGAATGTACATTTGGTGTACATGAAACAAAATATAGTATCCTACAAAAAAAATCACATATGCCAGCAGAAATATACCTCTCAACTGAGTTTTATGTTTTATTTCAAAAAGGTTGACATTTCTTTAGTAAACATCTGTGTTCCTAAAATAAAGTTAAAAAAAGAAGAAATGTATGATCTGTTGAAGACATTTGATTGTCAGTCTTCACAAAACTTCGCTTGTAACTTCTTGTAACTTGTAACTTGAGCCAAAAATTACCCAAAAAGTCTCTCAGTTACTTGACGAGTACAGAAATATGAATGAAACTCAGTTACCTGCAAGTTACAGCAAAATGTAACTTAGTTACGTAACTCAATTACATGTAACTTTAACTTCCCCAACACTGTGGATATGGCTGAGGAAGCTTCTCCTTGACCTCAGTCGTTGATGGGCCGAGGGTTGATGTCCATGGATTGGAGGCGGTAGCTTGTGTCATTCCAACTCGACTGTCAACTTCCCATCTGATATTAGCAGGGGCAAAGCCAAAGAGGAGGCGCATGTTGTTTATGTTGGTAGGCGTCAAGCAACCATTGATCAAGCGGCAGGTGTTGTTCGGTGCTGGGTCTAGTTTCTTGGCATGGGTTAATCTCTCCCAAACAGGACATGCGTACTCCGCAAAGGAATAGCACAGGGCCAAAGCAGTATATAGTAGGGATGCGGTATCGGTACTCGCGGTATCGGTACTCGCGCCGATACAACCCTATTTTGCTGTACTCGTACTCGCCCGATACTTCTGACGGCAGCGGCCGATACCGAACAGGGGCGTCACAAGGGGGAGAAAAGTGGGACTGGGTTACTGGGGCTCAAGGTGAAAGCCAGGGCCTTAATTATTTTATACTTTTGCTATTGAAAAATAGCAGATATGCAAGCTCACAGTGCTGCACTGCAAGCTTGCAGATCTGCTATTTTTTAAATACCCCATGAAGAACATTCATGGGGGGCCAGCAGTGAATCCTTGTACCCAGGGCCCAGAATTTGGTGCGACACCCTTGGCAATGGGGCTGTTAAGTATGACATCATTTTGTAGGCAGAGGAGAATTTCTTTATAATAAAAGGTTGCTATAACATGTAAAATAAGCAAATTAAGAATTACCAAGGGTGATTTGCGGAGCCTGACTGTCATACTGGTAATTGTGGTCACGATGACCCACAGCGGGTGCACGCTGAACGGAGTGAACGCTGGCATTCAGTGGCAGCAGGCTGTCTGTCTGTCTTTCTGCTGCTTCAACATGAGTAGGCCTACATTGAGTGATTTAGCAGCATCATTCATCATTCATTAATCTTAAAACTTGCTACGATGCAAAGTTTGCCTGAGTGCTTTGCCTTTGATGGAGAAATCAAATCCAAAAAAGGCGACTGGATGTGAATCACTCACTCATTACCTCGGCAGCTCGGCTTGAGCCTGTTGCATCAGTGTGATCCGCTCATCTGAAGAATAATCCATTTTGAGGTGAGATTTTGAGAACATGGAGAAAGTAGTCTCAGTCATAAGTTGGCTGCGAATGCCATAAATAATGGTTTAAAGTAGGCCTAACAGTGATGAGAGATGAGCGAGATGAGAGAGGTCGCTTAACAGAGGAGTCCTGTCAGTCCAGCTGCGCTGTGGTGCGCTGCTCTGGGGAGTTAATTGGTGACCTAGTTTTAGACTACGTCTTTCACTGGTGGTGTAATCAATTATTTTGGAGCAGATTCCAATAGTATAAACATTATTAAAAGGCTTTCATATACTCTTGATATCTTTTTCAAAAGAGGTTTAGCCTAATAGATTGAAATGTGCTAGATTTAGGCTATTTTCTGCTTGTTAATGTCAATAAATAAATTCATCAATTAATTTTCGGTTATCCGAATAGGTTTCAAAATTGTCGTGTACAGTGAAATTAGTCGCTAGGAACATCCCTAATTTTAAGATTTGTGAGGATGACAACACATTGTTTTGTATTATTAATTGTACTCGTATCGGTACTCGGTATCGGCGAGTACTCACAATGAAGTACTTGTACTCGTACTCGGTCAGCAAAAAAGTGGTATCGGGACATCTCTAGTAGACTATATAGTAATGTGTGTGCTGTGGCTTCCCATTTGGAATTAGTCTGCTTCGGAGGACGTTGTTTCGGGAGATGACTTTCAGTTTGGTGTTTCTGATGTGTTCCTTGAAGGAGAGGGCGCAGGCAGGCTAATGACAGGCTAATGACTGCCTCCATTCATTTCTGCATCCTCGAGTGGACAGATGGACTGGCAACAGATGGACTTATGCTCTCCTTCGTGCCCTGATGACCCGTCCAGACTGCCCTTCTGGTCATTCTCTATGTCTCTGTCACTCATATTCCACTTTCCTCCATTCTCTCTTTTCCTTTCTCTTTCGTTCTTTCTCTATCTCTCTGATTTGTCTCTACTCACTTTTCTCTTTCCTGTTGCCTACACCTCCTACTCCCTCACTTTTAGCTGGTTCTTAATGGTGTTACATGATGAGCACATTATCAAATTGAGTGGTTAAATGTATGGTTTGTAATAATAACCACAAAGTAACTAGTAACTAAAGTTTTCAAAAATATATAAGTAGTAAAAGTACAGGGAAAAGGTAGGGCAAAAGTACTCAAATGTTTTACTTAAAGCTATACTGTGTAAGATGCTCAACTAGTGGTCAGTAGCCCTATAGCAAACCGCGGTCGCGTTCGCGTCTTTCGCCCGTTTTTCGTACCTTCACACCCCCGCGTCTGCCTCCACAACGCCGAGAGCTATCTTTAGAGGGGTCCCTGGTTCCTGTGCGTTCAGGCATTCCGGAGAAACGGACTACTTCACCCTGCCTGGTAGGCGAGATTACCTTTTGAGTAAAGAGACACACGGGCGACTACAAATATGGCGACCCCACTTCAAGATGCGCTGTGATTGGCCGGTAGTGTACCATGTGTGCATGATCGGCGATGTGATTGGGCAACGTATACACAACGTATACAGATGATGCAGATTACGTCATTTTGGCGCGAAATCCGGTCCACGGCCAGGATCATAGAAAACATATAAAGAGAAGGCTTCAGAAGCTGAAAATAACGGAGTGGGTGTTCTAAAACTTTAGCGATTTAACAGTTAGGACAATTTTAAGATTTGTTTTATAAAAAAAGTTACATGGTACAACTTTAAGTAAAGGTATCAAATCTGCAATATAGAAATACTCTGTTACAAGTAGAAGTACGGAATAAAACATTTACTTGAGTAAACGTATAAAAGTATTAGCATCAATAAGTACCAAAAGCTAATTTCAAATAGCCAAGGTATAAAATAGGGCTAAAGTGGTTTATGTATGTTTTATAATATTATAATTTATATCTGCAAAGTAACAAAGTTTTCAAATAATTGTAGTGGAGTAGAAGTAAAATATTAGGATCCGAGATGTAGTGGAGTAGAAGTAAAAGTATTGGAAATTGGAAATACTCAAGTAAAGTAAAATACCTCCAAATTGTACTTAAGTACAGTACTTAAGTAAATGTACTTAGTTACTTTCCACAGCTGCTACCATCCCATGCTCACTTATTTTTTTATTATTCTTTTTTTTTATCCCACGATTTTGTAACCCATTTTTCACCCGGTGTCAATTATCAAATGTAATCCTGGGCGCTACACTCCCTCTGCCAACCTGTGGAGAGCAACAGACTGACCTCATGCTTCCTTCTATGCATGAGGAGTCCAAGTTGTTTCTTTTCACTTGAACTAACCCCGGTTGGACGTAACGCGTGGAAGGAACACGTTATTCTGGCCAGGGGGAGGAAGTATAGAGACCAGGATTACTACTGCATGTTTTTTTGTGAGGGTACCTACCCTAGGAGACACGGGGAGAACATGCAAACTCCACACAGAAAGCCCTTTTGCCAACCCAACCTAGGGTATGGGCACTGATGACCCGGAGGAGAGAACACGCCCACAGCGTCCCCAGCGGGAATCGAACCTACAGTAGGACCTTCTAGCTGTGAGGCGACAGCACTACTGACTAGGGCTGTCACGATTATGACATTTTACATGACGATTAATTGTCACTCAAATAATTGCGATTAACGATTTAATTGTGTTTTTGTCGTTGACAATTACATTTCTGTTTGGCTTTTAGGCTTTTAAGTTGCATATGGTAGATATTAATGACACATAACCTAAATAGACGAAGAAATTACTCATATATTTGACAACTTTATACTTGAAAAAGAACATTGATAGTGGAAATAGCTGATCTACAAGCTCACAACGTGTCGCATCGCAACGCGTTGTGAGCTTGTAGATCTGCTATTTCCACTATTTTGTAAATAAATGAAACATTTTCAACACGGAAACGATTATGACGATTATGAAAGAAAATCGCGATTATGTCAAATAATCGCGATTAGACGATTATGTAATAACTGTGACAGCCCTACTACTGACTGCGCCACTGTACCCCCTCCTCGCACAGGTCACATGGACATTGAGACATCACAGAATGGAGGACAGCAGAATGTCACTCACGTAAAAACTGAATACCTCCGTGCCCCCGCCCTGATTGGATGGAGGATCCTTCAAAGGACTCCACAAATGAATGCCTCCTGTACATGCTTCACCCCTCTCTGATAAGCAGAGGAAGCGGGAAGACAGGAGCGGGCGAGAGAGAGATGGATAGAGCAATAGAGCGAGAGGGAAAGCGCGGAGAGAGACAGAGGGGGAGACTGATTGAGAGGGAGAGGCTTAACCTCGCCAGATGTGTTCTTTGTTCCGTCCAGCCGGAGTGATGGTTTTTCTTCTTTTTAAAATGTCTTTCTTCGTTTCTTTTCATATGAAAAATGTGTACTAGAAAAGCAATCTAAAGTAGCAACTTTGGTAGGTAAGGAAAGGCTGTGCTCTTTCGCTAGAGGCATGTAACACTTGACTTAATGAGATTTCCGAAGCAATCTTTGTTGTACAATATCTTTGGGACGCCGCTGTAGAAAGAAATACATTATAATAAAAGACGGTTGTGGAACTTTGGAAAATTAAATATCGTTTGTAGCAATCAATCAGAGACTCAGCCGCAACTTCTTTCCCTCTCCATGAATGCACTACTGTACATCTTGTTTCACCCTGGCCACAATATGCCTTCCGGTTGGTTCAAGCGGAAGTGGCGGAAGTGCTGCGTTTAACGGAAGTTACGTCATGCGGTGCGGGTCTGTTTACATTCCCCAGCAAAAATAAATAAAAATAGATTGTAGCTCTTAACTCACTCTTAATAGGTGTAACATCGCCTGAATCAATGTTTTTGTTTCTATATTGTTTATTGCGAGTGCAACTGACGGAGCAGGAGATACGTTTGCAGGGACACCGCACTGTAAAAAAAAGACAACTTCCGGGAAAATTCAGCCCCACCTCCTAGAACTGTCTCTGCCTCATATTGTCATAAGGCTTTTCTCTTCGCAGATGAGTAAGCCTGGCTACGCGAGGCTAATGTTGTTTAGGACTTATTTAGACCGCACTCTTGCATCGCATCGCATACAGTAGGACCAGATTTGTTGCATGCTGCTATTTTTTTCATTTTCCATTTATTTACTTCTCTTTTACTCCTTCAACTGCAAGTGTGAAAGCCTGCATAAACAAGAGTTTCATCTAATTTTTACCTGTAACTGTGTTGTGATTGATTATCAAACCAATCAGGGCTATCTGTGCATGTGCACGCCTGTTATAGCGTTTTTGATACTACTCGTAATCAAGACGATCTATCCCAAAGTTTGCAGGAGTGGTCCATTTTGAACAAAATGCCTCAAATCATGAATGCCACGTGCCAGGGGCGGAGCGTCCGGTTAAGCTGAGTAAGCGGCCGCTTACCGGCCCGCGGACCGCGGGGGCCAGGCCGTCAGCTATGGTCAGATCACATGGATCTTATCATCTTTCGTTTATTAGGATGTGGACGCACTTTGCGCGCTCCGCCTCTAGGTGGGGCAGGCGGGCCCATTTAAAACTTTATCATCTTCAACAGCTGCCCATTGGTGCATGCTATGTCATCATCAATCACTTGTCAACACAAGCCAGCTAGCCTTCTGCAGTGCGTTGTTTACGGGGCAGCGGCGGCAGTGGGGGCCCGATCATTGTGGCTTGCTTACAGGCCTGGTTCTGACTTGTTCCGCCAGTGCCGCGTGCGATTGCAGTGAAACTTTGCAAGCACATTCCCATTAGGCCGAGGAAGAATCCCAATTTTTTAAACCATAACTGGACTGACTGGCACGCAACTTCCCTAGAGGCCAAGGAAAAACCTCTGACCCACATTTTTCACATTGGCCTTTTATAACGCCATCAGGAGGCTGATTTTGCTCCTTAAGATTCTGTCCAAACATCATGCAAATCTATACACATTGGGCCTGATTCACTAAGCTCGTTTACGCCATTTTGTACTTACAGTATGGGCTTTTGAGCAACTTCCAAAGTGGGAGTCTGATTCGTCAATCTTTTTTTGACCGTTCGTTCTCACGTCTGCTCCGAGGCAGACTTACATGGGACCAAAGCGTGCGTACGTCATTAGAATAGAATGCCTTATTCTTCATGCAAAATCAATTGGTGAGCTCCCAATGTTTCACTTTGTCTGTCTGTCTGTCTGTCTGTCTGTCTGTCTGTCCCTGTTAGGCTGAACAGCTTCAATACCGTTGGGTGACCAGGAGTGGCACTGTTGCGCAGCCTATAAAAACAGGAACAGATTGCAAGAGCACTGTTGCAGGGCACTGTTGTGCAGCCCAGCCAAATGTGTGTGTGTGTGTGTGTGTGTGTGTGTGTGTGTGTGCGCGCGCACACACACACACCCACGCACACACACACACACACACACACACACACACACACACACACACACACACACACACACACACACACACACAGGGTATAGCTGCTCAAATTCACCACTTCACTTCTAACAGATGGTTTTATTTTTTTAATTTTTTATTATTTGTATTTTTATGGCATACAGCTCATGAAAATCAGAAATCCATATTTAAAAATATTAGAATATTACTTCAAAAGAAGGATTTATAAAACTAAAATGTCAAACTTCTGAAAGGTTATGTAAATGTATGCACTCAGTATTTGGTCTTAGTAAAACACAGTGGACCAACACCACCAATACAATTCAATGCTGGTTTTGCTCCACACTGTGTTTTATCAAGTTCAGAGTCAACAAAGCCATCTACCCAGGGATTTTAGAGCACTTTGTGCTTCCTTAGATTGACAAGCTTTATGGAGATGATGATTTCCTTTAGCCAGAAGCACTTGCACCTGCCCACAGAGCCAAAACTACTAGTAACTGGTGTACTGACCATGGTATTACTGGGCTTAACTGACCAGCCAACTGGCCTGACCTGAACCCCACAGAGAATCTGTGTTGTGTTGTCAAGAGGAAGATGAGAGACACCAGACTCAACCACACAGATGGGCCTTAAGGCCTCTATCAAAGCAAACCTTGGCTTCCATTACACCTCAGCAGTACCACAGGCTGACCACCTGTCTTTGTTCATTCCTCTTTTCTACCTCTGTCTGTGTAGCTGTTTACAGGTTGACTTGAGGCAGATCGCCCCCTGCCCCGCCTCCCCGTTTCTCTCTCTTGTCTCAACACTCGTTGGCAGGAGAACGATTTCGCCAATTCAAGTCTATTTTAAATGGTGGTCTATATCAGTGGTTCTCAACCTTTTCAGGCCGCGACACCTAAAATAATCATATTTGAACTGGGGACCCCCCCACCCTGATGAGCACTAAGAGTTGAGGCATTACATTTTGTATAACACTGTTCTATTGTGAAAATAGCAGATCTAAACGCCTCGCAGTTTCAAAGATTTTGCCTCTAATATTTGACAATTTGGTCAATGTTTAATTTGTAATTTTAGAGGTATTAAAAAGTCCTTAAATTGTCACAAATTGTCACAAATGTGCAGATATCCTCTCACAACGCCTCACGTTGCGAGGCGTTTTGAGCTTGTAGATCTGCTATTTTTGGCTAATGTGTGCCACTCAGAATGGGGATGCTAGGGTTCAAGTGGTTAATGTAAAATACATGATCATATCACACAAAGATTTGGCGGCCCCCTGTAGTAACTCTGAGGACCCCCTAGGGGGGTTCTGTGACAAATTGAAACACCTGTGTTGGTCCTCAACATGGCCGTGGCGTGTAGGACTACAATATTTGAACGCAAGAATTGTCAGGGAGGTGGCTCTGTATCGTTTACGATAGTCAGTCACTCTTATTTGATACCGTCTTTATCTGGTGAAAATGTAATTAATACAACGTTAGCGTTTTCTCACGAGAAAGTCAAACCGACGTGCTCATTTGCTTATTTTTGGAACACCATTCTAATTTGAAACTATGGGAATTCAGAATAAAAAAATTAAAACCCTGACCCAGGTAGGAATGCGTAAATGATGTCAGACTATGGTGCTCTAAGGCTCTGTTTTCGTCATGGCCAAGCTTGACTCGTTAATGGCAGTGCACTTCACACTCATCTCATATTAATGAAGGGGAAAAAAAGACAGATGCTGTCGGGTGTCACTATGGGTCCGGCGTGGCCGACAGTGTTTGTTTGTAAACAGGCTCGTTTCACAGGTAACTGGGGACCCACATTTGCATAATGGCGTTGGCAAATGGGCACGAGAGATGCCAACGAGAGAGAGCGATGCAGCTTGGAGGAGGTTTATCATTGTCTCCACCAGCCGAAGGCTGAGGGGAGAGTATGTTTTCCCCTCCGTCCGTCCGTCCGTGCGTCCGTCCGTCCGTGTGTCCGTGTGTCCGTCCGTGTGTGTGTGTGTGTCCTCGCAGTTTGTGTGCAGCTAATCTCAGTCGCCGTTGGCCCGGTCGCTGCCAAAGTGAGCACACACATTCCCTGGATGCCAATCTAGAACCTCTGCCCTAAATTTTTCAAATGGCCCTCATGGTGGCGCTATAACAGGCCCATTCGTCCTGAGTTTGTGTACAGCTAATCTCCGGCGCCGTTGGCCCGTTCGCTGCCAAAATGAGCACACACACTCCCTAGATGCCAATTCAGAACCTCTGCCCCAAATTTTTCAAATGGCCCTCATGGTGGCGCTATAACAGGCCGATTCGTCCTCCCAGTTTGTGTACAGCTAATCTCCGGCGCCGTTGGCCCGGTCGCTGCCAAAATGAGCACACACACTCCCTGGATGCCAATTCAGAACCTCTGCCCCAAAGTTTTCAAATGGCCCTAATGGTGGCGCTATAACAGGCCGATTTGTGTGGCCTGGTGGAGACCTGTGCTCGGAAGAGCACTGCTTCTAGTTGTGACTGTGATCAGTCGCGTGAAACACTATCCTTCCACATCAGCCTGCCGGGCCTACTCTCTGTTGCACCTCTCTCAGCTCAACTATCAACAGTCCTGTGTGCGCGTGTATGTATCTGTATGTCTGTGCGTGTCCACGATGACCACGTGTATCCATGCCTGTGTGTGTGTGTGTGTGTTTGTGCATGCCTGGCAGGGGTGTCAGATGCCAACACTAAATAGGTTGATAGCTTTAGATTGCAAAGCCCGTACTGTATGGTGGTTCTGTGTATGTGTGTGTGTGTGTGTGTGCGTGTGCGTGCGTGCGTGCGTGCGTGCGTGCGTGCGAGCGAGCGAGCGAGCGTGCGTGCGTGCGTGCGAGCGAGCGAGCGAGCGTGCGTGCGTGCGTGCGTGCGTGCGTGCGTGCGTGCGTGCGTGCGTGTGTGTGTGCGTGCGTGTGCGTGTGCGTGTGCGCAGGTGGACGGGATGGTAAATCTGCTTGTGTGAGTGGCTGTTAACTTTCCAGCAGCACATTGTTTTTCTCCCAGTGAATTGATCGCTGTGGCAGCATAGAGGGAGGGAACAGATTGCTGTGGTAACTAACTGTGCCTGTTGGGGCCAGCCAATATGGTAGAGCTTATCAGACGCAGATTGACTCTGGTCTGTCTGTCTGACTGGGGCCTCGTTCGTTCAACTCCAGGCAACGCTAAAAGGCAAAGCTTAATGGACGTGACTTCACATAACTTTGAATGTGTCCTGAGTGTGCGTGCGTGCGTGCGTGCGTGCGCCTGTGGCATACTGTACATACAGGAAGCTGTAGAAACAAGAAAATTGCACAATGTATGTGTGTGCTTATATCAAATAAGTGCATACTGTACATGCATGTACATGTGTCTGAATTCAGGAGGGTGCAAGTACGACCACGTGTCTCTCTCAGTCATGTTTTTTTTTTGCGTTGAATGTGAAATGTGGGAATTGTCAGTACACTCGACGTGGTTTTTGGGGAGGACGTGGCGTGTGGTTTTTGTATATTCCGAGTTGGCTCGGTAAGGAAAGGCTCTGTTAAGCATAATAGCCCTACTGCAGAGAGACGGGGACAGAGAGAGATGGAGAGGGAGGTAGAGGTAGAAGTGAGTACAGAAAGAGAACATCAGTATGTGCTCTGTGTATCTCTGGCAGGTGTCTGCGGGCTGAAAGAGGATCCACACATGAGTATGAATAATAAAACAGACACGGGGCGCCTCTGCTATGGGTGTAGACTCCCTCCCTCTCTCTCTCTCTCTCTCTCTCTCTCTCTCTCTCTCACACACACACACACACACACACACACACACACACACACACACACACACACACACACACACACACAACATATATTTTTCCACTCCGCTGATAGATGAACAATGCTCTAAGAATGTGGTCTGCATTGAAGCAGCCCTCATGAGGGAAGGAGAAAGTGGTAATGAGGGTTGATGGATGAAGCTGATGGGCTGGAATCTGCAATGCTGCAGAGAAGGAGAGAGGGAGAGCTCTTGATGGAGATGGGAGGGCTGCGCTTAATTTATGCTCCGTCGCACGACGGCGTAGCGCAGCAGACCTACGAGCTCACAGTGACTGAGCCTGTAGGTCAGCTGATGTCGACGCGCGACATCGACGAGTGTGAATCAGGCTTTAGAGAGAGCTACAGAGTGAGTTTTTAAAACACGTGGGATCTGGCTCTGGGTGGCCGGCCGTGTGTTGTTTACGATCCCTCGCTGTGTTTGCTTTGTGCAGGTCTAGTTTATCTCTCTGCACACTGCACAATTCCAGTGTTCATTTAACCAGCAAGAGTCCATTTTGACACCCTCTGCATTAAATTCACACTAAGGACTTTACAAGTGCGAGTGTGTGTGGGAGGTGCTATTTGGAAGCAGACAGCATTAATGAATCCAGCTCACCCACAGCAGCCATTGCTGCCTCACTGCTGCTGCTGCATCCCAGCAGTCCCACCCGCCTCTCAATCACTCTCAATGGGCACCTCTTATTTATAGAGTCATTATTTTCAGGCTCCGTCATCTTCAGCCGTCTGAAGAATTAACAAAGTGGTGGATGGAGAAAATGACAGAGAGAGAGAGAGGGAGAGAGAAAATACTGTATACTGTATATTTATATCTTTTTTTTTTCTAAAGGGTATTCAACTAGATCAGTGTTTCTCAAATGTCAAGGTCTCCCCTTAACTCTGACAGTGTACAAATGGAACCAAATGAACCCGTCAAGGTTCATTTGGTTCCATTTGTACACTGTCAGAGTTACAGACTTGTATGGGTCAATTTAGACCCCCCCTAAAGGAACCTGCATGGACTCCACTGGAATCCCTGGAATCCACTTTGAGAACCACTGAACTAGATTGTAAAAGGACTTCGAAGTCGGGGGTCACAAAAAATCTATAAAATGTTTGTGTTTAACCGTTTAAGTACCATGCATAGTAATACATGAGGACCGCAGGTCTACACTAGAAACGGAGGGGGAGAGAGATTTCTTCTGTTTGGTCCGTTTGGTGTCCGTTCATTCTCCCTGTCTGTAGGCTAGCAGACAACACCCAACCCGACGTATTAAAAACGTACGCATGAACTACCCGTGGTGAACTTTTGTCAACTGTGGGAGCAGTAGTGACAAAATTAACTTTTCCTCTGCTAAAAAAGTGGAAAGATGTCGTTCTTCAACGTCTGTAAATATCAACCATACATCTATTGTACATGGAAAGCTCTGTGGTGTGCCGTTAACGGCGTTCTCATCAAGAGCCCATGGTAAAGTGAAACGGCAGTGAGCCTCGATGGAGTCTAGCCTAATATGTTGAAAAAGACCCCATCATAATTTCCTTTTTATGTCGACATTGTCCTTTTAATAACACGGAAAATATTAAATCCTGTGGGTTATTGATTAATCACCAGATTCGTAAGTAAATAATAAGTAAAAGTATCAATACTGCAATATAAAAATACTATGTTACATGTAAATGTCTGGAATTCAAAATGTACTTGAGTAAAAGTACAAAAGTATTGGTATCAAAATGTACTTAAATTACCAAAAGTAAAAGTACTCATTATGCAGAATGTCCTATTTCAAGTTTTCAAATGTATAAAAACCTTTTGAAAATAGCAGATCTACAAGTAGATCTGTTATTTTCAAATGGCCGAAATGTATATTATTGTAATAATAATCAAAATCTATGAAACTAACATTTTAAAATTATTGTAGTGGAGTAAAAGTACAATACTTTCCTCTGAGATGTAGTGAATTAAGTAGAAGTAAAAGTACAAAAAAATGTGAAATACTCAAGTAAAGTGGAAACGGTCCCATCCTCTTTTACAGTACACTTTAAGACATAATAAGACATAATAAGACAGAATAAAGCCATAATAAGAAATAATGTGTTGGTAATTAGAGCTAATATATTTTATTAGACAGAAACAAAGACAGAATAGTAGAAAGAGCGAATACATTCTCTGGCACCGTCACCTGCCGTGGAACTGCAGCGGCAGACACTGCCACACGACCGCTAGTTCGACCAGCAGTCGCACTGCATCGCCGGCGATAGGACCAGCAGTCCCGCCAGTAGGACCGGCGGCCGCCGCACGGACCGGCAGGTCCCGTAGCGGTAAACTGCCCGTCTGTGCGGTGGTGGCTGCCGCGGCAGTTACCAGCGATGCCGGTGCCAGATAATGTATTCGCTCTTGGGCAGTTTACCGCTACGGGACCTGCCGGTCCGTGCGGCGGCCGCCGGTCCTACTGGCGGGACTGCTGGTCCTATCGCCGGCGATGCAGTGCGACTGCTGGTCGAACTGCCAGTCGTGCGGCAGTGTCTGCCGTTGCAGTTCCGTGGCAGGTGACGGTGCCAGAGAATGTATTCGCTCTTTCTACTATTCTGTCTTTGTTTCTGTCTAATAAAATATATTAGCTCTAATTACCAACACATTATTTCTTATTATGGCTTTATTCTGTCTTATTATGTCTTAAAGTGTACTGTAAAAGAGGATGGGACCGTGGAAACACCTCAAAATTGTACTTAAGTACAGTATTTGAGTAAATGTACTTAGTTATTTTACACCACTGTCTAACTCCATGCTAAGAAAGAAGGAAAAAAAGGATATTATGCCCTGAGACCACAATGGCCTTGGTGCCCTGCCCGCACTTCCCCAGAGGATAGTACCATGCTGCCTCTTTTCTGTCAATGAGGTTTTTAAACAACAGTGTCTTTTGTTGACATTCTGAATTGTGAACTCCCCGTCCCCATCTACAAAC